>NC_092349.1:73196531-73349031 GCF_963676685.1 Mytilus edulis | reverse complement strand
ACTACAAGCTACTGTCAAACAAGGGGGGAGTGGGAGCTATAAAGAAGGTTTAATTCACCATGCTCTTTATGAAATATCTGTACCAAGTAAGGAATACGACGGATGTTTTCCATTTCGTTATTTTGGTTTATAAAGTCGATTGTTGCCTTTTGTCAGGTTTTAACGACCTTCCGTTTTTAAATTTACCTTGATGTTTATAATTTTGTTAAAACTTTTTTTACATTTTAAATCATACGTATCAGTTAACTTTGTTTTGATGTGTGAAATTGTACAAACTTGTCAACGACCCAATACTCACACATGTCGGGTAATTATAAAGATATATCTTCCCTTCTGGTGTAATTAAAAACATTTATAATCTTTTTTTCATATAATTTAGCTTATAATAATCCAATTGTTAGAGTATGATTCGTTTTGAAATCAAATTTAAATATATGTTGTGTACACATTATAATTTGTATTTTGACTTTGTACAAACTGAAAATTGTACAAAATTCGACTAAAATTCACTTATAACTTGTACAATGATTTATAGCATTGATTTTGTTATAAAAAAGCATTGATAGACATTATAGAATATGTATTCAATGACCACACACGAAACCTTATAAACATACAACAAAATACCACGATTGAGACAGGAATGCATGTCAGTTAATTATGACAGACTAGAAATGGTTTATTTCTGATTGTTCCACTTTTTAAAATTTAATGTATAGTTCTAATTGTCCCACACATGAACAGTTCTGATTGTCCCACAAATAATTTTTGGAGTAAAATGTTGATATATAAACAAGGTAACTGTTGTTTGTTTGCTATATAAACAAGAATTACTTATTGCACATAATACTAATTTTATAAAAGTATAAAAAAAAAGTTTTTTTTTACATCATTAGATTAATGTACTTTTGATTAAAAAAATATAATATATATATATATAATGATATCGGACATGTTCCTTACGTCGTAACTACAATCCCCTTCCCTTTCATGAATTTGACCTACCGAATTAGACTCTTTACCGGATTTGTAATCACATAAGCAACACGACGGGTGCCGCATGTGGAGCAGGATCTGCTTACCCTTCCGGAGCACCTGAGATCACCCCTAGTTTTTGGTGGGGTTCGTGTTGTTTATTCTTTAGTTTTCTATGTTGTGTCATGTGTACTATTGTTTTTCTGTTTGTCTTTTTCATTTTTAGCCATGGCGTTGTCAGTTTGTTTTAGATTTACGAGTTTGACTGTCCCTTTGGTGTCTTTCGTCCCTCTTTTATTTATGAAATATATCTACAAATGTGTATTTACAATAAGTAATTTTCAAATTTTATTGCCTATCAAGTCAGTCATTTATAGCCATTATTTTTTTAGAGAATGGGTGGGGAGTACAAGAAATAATTTTACCAGAAACATGTATATCCAATATTTATCTTTTCAAATTTATTAGACATGTATCATTTTCAATCATTTATAACTAAAAATTTGAAATAATATGTAATCTAAAGAGGAGAAAAATCACAAATTTACAAAATTGTCAGCTTATATTTGATGTGTTTCCCTAAGTTTTTTGTTCAGTTCATGATTTTTTTTTCTCAATCGATTTTTGAACCGGAAAAGCATCAAAACATGATAAAACTTTCTTATATTAACACCTACCTACCTACAGTTTTTTTTAAAGTTAAATTTAGTCAGATTGGTCCATATTATCTTTATTGAAAGTATGAAAAGATCAATTGTGGAACTGTGATTTATTTCATGATAACAGTCCAAAAATAGGTAAAAACTGATGAATAACGAGGAAATCATCAAAATTGGTTACTTTCAAAGGGCCGTAACAAAAAAAAGAAGTGCACCACCATATAATCTTTTCTTCACCAATTATTTTTTTTGAAGTCACATTAACCCAAAAAGCAGGTTAAGAAGAAAACTTAAATTCTTGAAATGTTAATCTCCCCAGACGAGTACAAAAGTCATCTTTAATTATATTTTCTTTAAAAAAAATAAAAAATAGATTTAAAAATAATGTATGCATAATGTATGCATTTAAAAAAAAAGTATAAACTTATTTATATTCTAAACTCTACATGAACTAAATGATGGAGAGATGTTGACATTTTACTAGGAAGGTCAAAGGACATTAATACAACATTCTCAGTCTGTACTATTGAGGACACACAACAATTTTTATACAACCACAAAAAAAATTGCGGTCGTATTTTGGTATCACATCGTCGGCGTCAGCGTCGTTCGTAGACTTTTGGTTTCCGGACAAATACTTTGGTATAAGTAAATTGAAATCTATGAAATTTATACTCAAGGTTTATAACCACAAAAGGAAGGTATGGGTTGATTTTGTGAGTTATGTTCCCAATAGTTTAGGAATTAGAGGCCAAACAAGGGCCTAAATAAGCATTTTTTAGTTTCCAAACAATAACTTGTAGAACGGTGAATGGATCGCTATGAAATTATACCACAAGTTTACATACCACAAAGGGATTGTTAGGATTGGCTTTGGGGAATTATTGCTCAAACCGTTTAAGAATTAGGGGCAAAAAAGGGGGAAAACAAGGATTTTCTGGTTAATGGACAATTACTTAAGTACAATTTTATGTTTAAATACCTTCCTTACACTGCTTTTAAATTATGTATAAAGAAATGTCTTCAGGAGATCAGCTGCCAATTGACTTACTTTTAAAAATGCTGATTAAGGTATATTAATTTTAGCCATGATTGTGTATGTCATTTTCTGTTTTAAGACTTTGATAGTGTATTTAAATGGGAAATCATGGTTGCAAACTCTACAGGAAATTTGAATTGAGATTATGATCATATCTTGAGGGAAAGCATTATTTTTTGAAAAAGGGGGGGGGGAGGGGTGAAAAAAATGAGGGGGTGGTAAAAAAGAAAAAAAAACTTCGCCTCAAGATTTTAGAAATTAAAAAGAAAATTCTTCCAATATAATTGTTATTGTAAAAAAAGGGAGGGGGTTAAAAAAAATGGGGGGGGGGGGGGGGGTGTCAATTCGCAACAGCATAGTGTATTGAACAAAAGCCAAACATTGAATATAAATTCAATTAATATAAACAATTCTAAGTTCTTTGATTACAGTCATTCCGTCAGAAACTATAATGTGTCAAATATTTAATTCTAATATGACGTCCTTATTACGCTTTGTAAACAAATCCGTGTTCTAATGAGCACAAAATATGTTTGACACATACGCACGAACTTACTGTTTATATTAACGTTATTTCCATCATTATCCTTTAAAATATATACATTTAAGCAACTAACATAAACTTTCATTATATTTTTTAATGAAACAACATATATTTACCCTGCTCGTAGCTTTTAAATTTATCAAATGTGAAATGCAATGCACAGACTCCTCGAGGACGGAACGGGAACAGCCAAACAAAATTTACGGTAGTTTCGTTCGCTTCGACCTATAAAAATACTGTATTTGTCCTATTAGAATCGAAATAATTCCTTCATGTCATGCTCTATGCTCATTTTAACATGGGTAGGTATTATATTTGACCATAGTTTACACCTCGCTAACGCTCAGTGTAAAATATCGACAAATATAATGCCTACCCATGTTAAAATGAGCATAGAGCATAACATGAAGGAATTATTTCTTAATTACAATCCAAATCCAGACCTGTATCAAGCGCGAATATTGTGTCTATTTTTCCCCCAACATGTTCAGGGTTGGACTTCTGCGGTCGTATCCAGCTACGCTCGGTAAGTAATTTATCTTTAATGACAAAGAAGCTACGAGAGTATAAAAAAAACATTCATCTTAGGCTAAAATTCATATTATATTGCATGTTTGAAGATACTTTAATTGTACCTACTATGTGCAAAAATAAAACATACAAATATTATTTTTTGGTCATGCTTCTTTTTTTTTCTTATTTTTATAATTTACATTGATAAGTAACCTTTATCATATATTTAGTAGTAAATACAGTAGTTTTGAATATGATAATAGTTATCAAAGGTATAATATCTTGCTGTTTAATCCATATCGCGCAACTGTGATGCGCACCCTTTTTTTTTTGTAATTATTTTATTTTTGATGATGAAACATGTGAAATTACATACTACAGTATTCGATACACATTTTAAAAATAAAGTAATACTTGATAAATCAATTAAGTCATATGGATATAATAAGATATAGATATAAATATTACAAAAAGATTTTGTTAATTAATCAAATAAATTAAATAAAAGCTGCTTCTAACAAATGCCATTTCTGATCCATTTTTACTTTTTGTACAGGGGTTAAGAAACATACAGAGTATTTTTCTATATTAATCCAATATTTTAAATATTCTACCCCACCACATTTTGTGGGGGATATGTTCTTACATCTACATTTGTATATATAATATTTGAAATACAACAAAATATTGTTAACTATTTTACTGTTGACAAAATCCTCAGACACACCTAAAATGACTTCTTTTGCACTGAAAGGCAGGAGAATGCCATAATTTTTAATCCAATCTATAACGGATAGCCAGAAGTTTTGTGATACATTACATTCCCAAAAAATGTGAAAAATATTTTCTTTAATTTCTGAACAAAAAGTACAAAGTTCAGTTTCTTTTAATTTACATTTCAATAAAAATGAATTACATGGTAGAATCCTATGAACAATCTTAAATTGGAAGTTTTGCAAAAAAGAGTTTCTGGTTATGATGAAGGGCATGGAATAAATAGCATTCCAATCCTCAATCTGCATATTTAAATCTCTATCCCATTTTTCACGGGAAGATAAAGATAACACTTTATTATCCTCCAAAAATAATGTATAGAAAAATTTACAAGATTTTGGTTCCTTTTTAACTTTATATATTAATTTATTTTCAATATTTTCCAGTTTTGAACTACCTTCTATTATACTTTTCCATCTCTTTGGAATCGCACTTAAAATACTATAAAATTCTACAAAATTAGTATTGATATCATACTTTTTTTTAAATTCATCATATGAGAATAATGTATTATTATCTGACATAAGATCATTAATGAAGAATATACTATTTTCAACATATTTGAACCTCAAAATCATCTTGCCATCTATTTTGATGTTTGGATTCAGCCATATGGACTGGGTCAAAATTTCAGTATTGTTTTCAGCTTTAAGCTTATTTTTTAACTTGGAAAAATTTACCAGGATATCATGCCAAAATGGATTAACTTTTTCTGCTAAATAAAGTAAACCTTCCTGACTTAAGTGTAAAATCTTGTCCCCCCCCAAATTTTTGTATATAACTAAGTAGCAAGACGTTCCAAGGAGAGTAGTTTTGGGGATCTAATAATTTATACAGCCAAGACATTTTTACACTATAGCAAAAATAATAAATATTGGGCATCTTAAGACCACCATCACAGTGTTCGGACATTATCACTGCCCTTTTCACTTTATCAGGTTTTCCTTTCCATAAAAAGTTAAAAAATATATTCTGAATCTCCCTCAAAAGCCCTTCTGGGGGGTTAGGAAGGACAGTCAGAACTTGGACCAAAATGGGAAGTGCTAAAGTCTTAATAACTACAACTCTCCCAATATATGTCAGTTCTCTATAAGCCCAAGTATTGAGTAATGACTTGATACTGTTTATCTTGGCTGTGATGCGCACCCTTTATCATACCCTTTATCACACCCCTACCCTTATTTATTTTTTTTTTTTTTTCATTTTTTCATAAAGTCTGTTTTAGTTTTTGCAAGCTTCTCAAGAAATATTTTCCCCAAAATGGGTCCTAAATGGACGGTCATTCGGGCATGACGCAATTTATTGAAAGATGTCATTGTTAGGCATGTGACGTCACTAACGTAGAATTTTCATATTTTCTGGCACACGAAATGCAACGATAAAAAAGAACTCAATTAAATACCATAGAAAACACACCAAAAAATACAATAAACAATATATTTTTAAAACAACACGGCACGCAAATTGTAAGGTAACCCATGTGCTTCGGATGAGTTATTCAGCAGTTCTTTAAAGCTTTTAAAACAAGACAAAAGTAGAACTGACGGTAACCCGGGTGCTAGAAATCAGAAAACAACTCTCCTGTTGAAATATATGATAAAGCGCATAAAACATGGCAAAATCCGTATCAAATGCCGTATCACCCTCGACCAATATCATCCCTCGGGCTTATATTGGTATCTCGGGATGATACGGCATATGATACGGATTTTGTCCTGTATTATTCTCTATATTATTAACTTACACACTATAAAAACAAATTAATCACTATCAAAACATATTTCCAGGAATTTGCAGGAACTTAATGCGGTGCAAATGAAAAAATCTTGAAATCTGTCTACCAAGGAAATGCACGACCACATCTTGAATACTGATCTAGCTCATGGATGACTGCAGCCAAGTCTCACCATCAGACTTTATACAAAGTTCTGAATCAGGCATTACGTATCCTCACAGGTGTTATAAAATCAACACCAATAAAAAGTATGGAGGATATAACAAACATACCACCATTAAGTTAGAGAGGGGAGTGCGAAGGGAGTGCAAAGCCATGATACAGGTCACCAAATATCAGTGTTCACAAGACCACCCAATGAATACGAGACCGAAACAACTCTCCTCAGGCAGACTCAAAAGATCCAGCTTTACATTAGAGATAAGAGCCTAACAAAGAAAACATCGGGAAGCTCTACCTAAATATATCAAACCCTTACCTTTCACAATGAATAACAACCCGTGTGAAGATAAACTTGGAAAAGTCACCATCCAGACCTCAGTTTCGCTCATTTTCATCAAGATGAACAGACTAGCAATGTTAAGAAAACACTAACAATGAGAATGCTTGAAGAAGAGTACCCTTCAGAAACCTGGGTAAGAGTATATACATATGGGTCAGCCATAAATGCCACAGCAAAAGGAGCTGACAAATACATTAAGTACCCCAATGGAGATCAACAATCAGAGGGAATACCAACAGACCTACATTGTTCAAACTACAAATCTGAAGAAGCCCTTACTCATGCTGCACACTCATTCAAAAACAAAATTTGAAGAACAACAAGCAATCTCAACTCCAACAAGCTTCATACAACATGAAAAGTCTGACAACTGTACTTCAGTGGATCCCTTCACACTGTGAAGACAGGACACAACAGACTCAACCAACATCTACACAAAATCATGAAAGTTGTTCCATCTCCATTGTGTCCTTGTGGAGAAGCAGAGCAGAATACGGCACACCTCTTAAAGTCATGCAAGATCCATCAGGCATGGAGAGATAAGATATTGCACCCAGAAACACCACTCAAAGAGAAGCTGCATGGACCAGTGGATGCCCTACAGAAGACCACCAGATTTGAGGAGATTGGTATCCAAGTGTAAAGGCGAAGTGGCCCCAGTAGCAATTCTAAAGGTATAATAGAAATTGGTATGAATGACAATCAGGAAGACACTGACAATGAAACACCAATCGTACATGCCAGGAAGCGTGCGCTGTCTGGCCAAAAGATCAAAGCTTTAAAATATGTTGCCAAGAAAACGAAAAAGAAATTATCCCAAATTATTGTGGGGATAATGTGATTATACCAATTCCTTATTATGATCGTGCCCCAACTAATTCTCGAATTATCGTAGGAGTAAACATTGAATGTGTATAATTGGAGTACCACATTGGAAAAGCTGTAGGAATTAGTTTTAACAGCATACTTGTCGAGAAAACAAATTAAAATAGTTAAAGACGCATCTTTCTTTGCAGCAATGGTTCCTGAGCTTCAACTTTTGCTAAGTGACGCAGTTTCAAAGTTTAAAAAATTGGTGGTCAGGGGTTTTAATCATGTAAATTTTAAATGTAATTGCAAAAAAACAAAAGATGTTGAGCTATTCCCGGTGCCATAATTCACTCATATGCTCAAACTATTTATTTTGTATTTGTAAATAAGATTTATTGTGTGGTCATTGATAAAAAAAGATGGGGTTTTTTTTATAACAAAGTCCATACTATAAATAATTGTACAAGCTATAAGTGAATTAATCAGTCTTCCAGCCTAACCACTACTGTCATGACTTGTAAAATTGCTTTCAGGTGTGTACAATTCTTCTCTACCAAGACAAAATCAAACAAAAAGTTTTAGAAAAATTTAAGCTACGGGCTTGTGGACTTAAAAAGTTTATCGTAAAAGCTGTAACTTTAGTCAAATCTGTACAAATTGTAATATGCACAATCACTTTTTGTACGTATTTTATACCCCTACATTGACAACAACGCTTAATAAGTAAACTGCATATTTCGTTATAAAATATGAAGTTTATTGTGTTGTTGTCAATGTAGCGGTATTTAATTTTTTTATCTGACCACCCTGCATATCATCTGGTATCCACTTAAGGGAACTCTACCAGCACAAAACATAGGTGTCGGTTCAGAAGCTCTTTATTTAAATTGTATATTTGTACAAATTACGGTTTGTACAAAGTCATTTGTATATTTTTTATGAACAAATTATGATTTGTAAAAAATAAAAGCTTGTACACAACATAAATATATAATTGCACTTGTATTTTCACTTTTGCCTATTAATGCATGATGGTTATTTTATTCATTTTACATTTTAATTAAACCTTTACATTATTATATATTTGATGAAATGAAATGACGACAAATATAGTTAGTAGAAGTTATTCAAAGATATCAAAATGTGATAATTTGAAAACATTTTGTGGTCAATCCAATGTGATTTTGGAACCATGATAAAATGATTTTAAAGACAGGCAGAACAATATGTGCGGTCGATGGAAGTCTTTGTCAGTCTTCACATCACTAACATTTCTAAAAAATGTAGTAAAATATGCTACCAATTGTGTTTTTTCCCCTTCTATTTAGCCGAAGTATACTTGAATTTTGTTGATAGTTTGTATGTATTCAGATCTCTTTGAACACCATGTCACATAGTGTTCAAAGAGATCTGAATATATACAAACTTGTGAAAAACTGATATATAAAGCATTCATAATTTCAGGTATGCTTTCAACGAAGATTGATAAATGTGTGAAAAATACGTAAAAGCGACGAAAAATAGTATTCTTTTAATTCAAATTACGATTATTCGATAAAATAATTTATTAGTGCTTTGGACACTTTCATTTTAAAATGCAAATAATAGGGTTTGTCGTATTTGTTTTGATGTCAACATATTTGTTAAAAATTACCATTTTCAGTATGACGACGTCACGGCGTTGTTATTATTGATGTTTTGACGTGGGTTTTTTTTCCTCTACAAACTGAGACTTTTTGACTTTGGAGTTTTAATTCTCCGATGGTATCACCAGCCCAGTAGTCAGCATTATGTGCTGACATGAATTATCATTGATATGGTCATATTCATAAATTAACTGTTTATTAAACTTTTAAATTTTTGAAATACTAGGGCTTTTCTACCTCAGGAATGGATTATCTTGGCTGTATTTTTGCAAGACTTTTCGGAATTTTGGTCCTTCAACTTCGTACTTTGTTTGGCCTTTTTATTTTTTTTTATTCAAGCGTCACTGATGAGTCTTTTGCAGACGAAATGCACGTCTGACGTAATTACAAAATTTAATCCTGGTATCTCTGATGAGTTTATTTGTACTACCTTTATACTTCCTAGAATACAAATCAAAATGAAATGTATGAAACAGATCTATAATAAATGCAACACGACGTTATGTTAATTTTTGTGTTTAAGTTTTTTTTTTTAACTTGTTAATTTGTATAAAAAAAAAAGCGAAACAAAATGTATATGGATAATATTTCTTTTAAAATTGTACAACAAAACATAACAATAATCTCACAAAAAAGTCATAGATTTATAAATTAACCTAATGTCTTCTATTATGTGCTGGTAATTTAGTTGAATAACACATTTGTAGTGACTTTTCTACCATTTAATGGTTGTGGATTTCTATAGTTGTTTATAAGATCTTCTGACCCTGGATAATGTGTTCTTCCAAGACTACGAAACTGGTCCAACTACAAAAAAAGAAAAAGAAATAAAGAAACAAAATAAGAAAAAAATTAACTGAATGATATAAATTGATCAAATTTATCGTATACACAATATCAGGTCAAAAGTTTTTCATCGATCCGATGGAAATTTTCCTATTATTTTATATAAAAGCACACTTTTTTTATCATATATTGTCTAACGCTAACTTGAGCTCAGATTTAATGTTAATGGAATTTGTATGGTTAAACTCGTACATATGTTAAGATTTTTATGGTTATAATGAAATATTTTCAGAATATGTCATTTCTGAGAAATCATTTCTTGTATTTTTTTCTTATGTCGTCCCATGATTTGTGTCTGCAGAAATTCATATTTGTCTCTAAAAACAAATTATTTTTTCTTAAACATTGATCATAGATATGTCTCATGAGGATTGCATTTAACTGCAGACATTTTATCATTTAACATGTTTAACGAAAAAAAAATCATTCAATTCGGACAAATATTATTTTCCTTAGAAGATTTATCAAAAATGTGTTTTCAAATGAAATAATAAAGTGATTTACGAAAGGTGAAACACTTTTGACCTGAAACTGTATAACAGAATGCAACTTAAAAAAAAATCGTAAAAGCAAATTTAATTCATAACCTAGTTTAACAGATAAAACATGAGGTCTCAAATTACTATGTTTTTTGCACTTTATTGTCTATTTATAACTATAAATAACAAGGACTATCATTTATAATAAAAAACCAGTTTTATATTAAAGGAATACACAATACTTTGTTTAAACAGATTTGACCCCTTTAATATTTATAAATTCTTAACTTAATATTAATTTTACTGACCTGCTGACAAGATTGTAAAAATTTCAAGAAATTTGAACCATACAATTTATAGGAATAACTTCATTAGATTTATAGCAGTTTGATGAAAATTACAAAAAAACGAACTCCAAGGAAAATTCTGAACGAAAAGTCACTAAGCAAATGGATAGCAAAAGTCATATTCCTGTCGCGATACAGGCATTTTCTCAAGTAGAAAATGGAGGTTTAAACCTGGTTTTATGGCTAGCTAAACCGATCACTTGTATAACAGTTGCATCAATTCCCATTACGTTGACAACAATTGACAGACACTTTAAGTTATTTTGAAAAAGAATGTGTCCCAAGTACACGGATGGCCCATCCGCATAATCATTTTCTATGTTCAGTGGACCGTTGAAAATGGGATAAAATCTCTAATTTGCCATTCAAATTAGAAAGATCATATCATATTGAACATGTTTACTAAGTTTCAAGTTGATTGGACTTCAACTTCATCAAAAACTACCACGACCAAAACTTTAACCTGAAGCAAAACAGACGTACGGACGAATGAACGAACAGACGGACGCACAGACCAGAAAACATAACGCCCATAAATGGGGCATAAAAATGAGCAACTTGAATTCTCCTTACTTATAGTACTTGATTAAAACAGTCAGCTGATTGTTTAAAGTGATAACTCTCTTATGTGTTCTGTACAACCTTAAAGATTAGACAAAAGAGTAAAAGACTTTCGTTGTGTGTTTTAGAATGGATACGAATGGATATTTCGAATTAACATGAAATAAACCAAAAACAGATCAATAAACAAAACTTAATGCCAGATGCTTTT
This sequence comes from Mytilus edulis, assembly GCF_963676685.1. Classification (NCBI taxonomy): domain Eukaryota; kingdom Metazoa; phylum Mollusca; class Bivalvia; order Mytilida; family Mytilidae; genus Mytilus; species Mytilus edulis. Next base: position 73,337,390 of record NC_092349.1, on the reverse strand, counting down.
AATATTATCTATCATTTTCATCGACATACATGTATCTCATATGTCTCCTTTGTTCAAGGTTTTTATTGACATACATGTATCTCATATGTCTCTTTTATTCAAGGTTTTTATTGACATACATGTATCTCATATGTCTCTTTTATTCAAGGTTTTTATTGACATACATGTATCTCATGTCTCTTATATTCAATTTTTTATTGACATACATGTATGTCATATGTCTCTTTTATTCAAGGGTTTTATTACGTACCTGATATTGTGAAATATAGATGCGATGTACAAATACACTCCAAATGACGCTCTGATAACATGGTGGTGTTGTCAGACTACCAGCATATCTTAGATAGTCTGAAGTTTGTGGGAATAAATCTGACAAACTCAATGCTTTTATTATGACACTATTAGCTGAAATACAATAAATATATATTTTTTGTAAATATTTTAATAAGATCTTTATTTTTTGGTTATAAAAAAAAAAAAAAAATAGGCAATGTTTTAAATATTAATACATTTCAATTGTATTTTTTAATTGGATATTTTTTTTATTTTTTTTTTGTGTGTAAAAATCTATTCTTTTCAAGTTTATACTATTTAACGTGTTTACTGACTGGTAATTTCCTTTCTCAGCACATTAGGGTGATATGAAAAATTATCAATACAGACAAAGGGCTCACTTGCCGTTGTCAATGAAATAACAACGTCGGCATAGGTAAAATAGCAATAAACATATCATCATTGGTCATCTCAATTCGATTGCTTTTCTCACTTCCACGGTACCGGCTCAAGCGAGGAAATCAATCTCGTTGAGATGACCAACAATAATCTATAAATCTTACGCATTTACATTGACCCTCGTCACCTTTGATTAGAGATATCACCATGATATGAAGTCTTTGCTCGGTCATTTCTTTTGGAAAATTATTATTAAAGGAATAAAAACTTAACATCTCGGACCACTGCTGCATAAAATATGTCTTGTGACAGATAATAAGGGAGAAGAAGTGTTGAGAATACCGATATGTCATTTATTTGATCGAATTCTCAACAAATATCCCATTCCTCTCAATAATCCGCGCATTTTCACTGAGCTTTTCCTTGGTCAATAATGACATTGATAAGCAATGGAAAACAGTTGTTTCTAAAATGCAGAATATAAAAATGCACCCGATTAATTGATTATCTGAGTTTCTGCATATTTAAATTGTAAAATATCAGTTATTTGACACAATATGAAGACTTTTTGACATCGTTCGCTGTGCTCACTCGATAAAAAGCATCATATATTGACACCTAGCTGAAAATTGATTTTCTCGTGTCAGCCAGCACGGCGAAAGTGGAAAAAGCAATCGAGTTAAGATGGCCAATGGTTATCTGTTTATCGCTATTTATCCTATGACGACGTTATTTTCATTGACAACGGCACGTGCGCCCTTAGTTTCACTATACTGTGCTTAGAAAGGAAATCATCAGTCAGTAAGATCAAAGTACAAATTTCTTAAAATAGCGAAAATGTAAAGTATCAGCTGATTGACACAATATGAAGTCTTTTTGACCTCGTTATTTGTGCTCATTCGACAAAACGCTTCATACTGTTACAATGTACTCGCAGATGACATTTTATAATATCAATTTGCAAACATTCTGATAATCGGTACTTATTAGACACAAACATAACAAATTTGACGAGGAATTGTTTATCCTTCAAGACAGAAGTACACATCGATGGCTACTTCTCTTTCACAATGTTTCAGTTTTCTTAAAAATATTTGTTATCATTTTATTGTTGGTCTTTTTTATCTTTTCTTTTTAGTATCTCTCGTTGTAGTGTTTTTGTGTGTACGGAAAATGTATGTGTATATTTACTACTGTGTATATATGCATATTGAAAATCATGTATGTTTATTTTTAAATCTAATATGGCTAAAGGGTACTTACCTTTACGTTTAATGTTTCTAAGATTACGTATAATGGATTCAAATTCATCATTGTAGTCGCCAACCTAAGTTACAAAAAGCAAAAAGGAATAATAAACAACAAGAATGTTTCCATAGTACACTGATGCCCAACTTGCAATATCATTTTTAGCTCACCGTCGTCCGTCGTCGTTAACTTTTACAAAAATCTTCTCCTCTGAAACTACTGGGCCAAATTAAACCAAACTTGGCCACAATCATCATTGGGGTATCTAGTTTAAAAAATGTGTGGCGTGACCCGGCCAACCAACCAAGATGGCCGCCATGGCTAAAAATAGAACATAGGGGTAAAATGCAGTTTTTGGCTTATAACTCAAAAACCAAAGCATTTAGAGCAAATCTGACATGGGGCGTAAAATGTTTATCAGGTCAAGATCTATCCGTCCTGAAATTTTCAGATGAATCAGACAACCTGTTGTTGGGTTGCTGCCCCTGAATTGGTAATTTTAAGGAAATTTTGCTGTTTTTAGTTATTATCTTGAATATTATTATAGATAGAGATAAACTGTAAACAGCAATAATGTTCAGCAAAGTAAGATTTACAAACAAGTCAGCATGACCAAAATGGTCAGTTGATCCCTGAAGGAGTTATTGCCCTTTATAGTCAATTTTTAACCATTTTTTCGTAAATCTTAGTAATCTTTTACAAAAATCTTCTTCTCTGAAACTACTGGGCCAAATTACGATAAACTTGGCCACAATCATCATTGGGTAACTTGTTTAAAAAATGTGTGGCGTGACCTGGCCAATCAACCAAAATGGCTGCCAGGCTAATAATAGAACATAGGGGTAAAATGCAGTTTTTGGCTTATAACTCAAAAACCGAAGCAAAAAGAGAAAATCTGACAGGGTATAATTGTTTATCAGGTCAAGATCTATCTGCCCTGATGTTTTCACATGGATCGGACAACCCGTTGTTAGGTTACTGTCCTGAATTGGTAATTTTAAGGAAATTTTGCCTTTTTTTGTTATTATCTTGAATATTATTATAGATAAAGATAAACTGTATATAGCAATAACGTTCAGCAAAATAAGATCTACAAACAAGTTTTACATGACCAAAATAGTCAATTGACCCCTTAAGGAGTTATTGCCCTTTATAGTTAATTTTTAACATTTTTCATAAATTTTTGTAAATTTTTAGAAAATATTTTCCACTGTAATTACTGGGCCAAGTTCATTATAGATAGAGATAATTGTAGCAACAAGAATGTTCAGTAAAGTAAGATCTACAAACACATCACTATCACCAAAACACAATTATGTCATGAATTTATCCGTGTCCATTGTTTAATATGCACAAGACCAAGGTGAGCGACACAGGCTCTTTAGAGCCTCTAGTCTTTGTTCAGTGGACTGAGAAATTGGGATAAAAACTCTGGCATGAAAATTAGAAAGATCATATCATAGGGAACATGTGTATTAAGCTTCAAGCTGATTTGTCTTTAACTTCAATCAAAAACTACCTTGGCATAAAACTTTAACCTGAAGCTGGACTGACGGACGAACGGACCCACAGACCGAAAAAAATAATGCCCATAAATGGGAAATAACAGATAGTGCATTAATACAAATTTGATAGTGATGGCGATAATATTTGGACGCAACGTACCACTGTTAGAAAAATTCCGAATGAATAGTGAATTTGAGAAAATATATATATTAATTTAGAACATTACATTTAGTGCCAGTCTTTGTAAGAATCAGACAATTTAGAAGAATTTCAAAACATGGCCGAAAAAATAAGCTGACCAAACTAGCATGTTTTGAAGTTACTCTCTTCCTGCTAAGAAATGTTAGAACTTCTGTTTCTACGGTAATTCAAGAAATCCTAAGATATTTTTGGTTGGAATGATATCAAATGCCAGTGCCTGTTCCTCTGAAATGGTCATCCTATTGTATTTTAAACAAATCATCTCTTGAAATACCAGAACTGGAAAAGGAAACGATTGTTATAATTCTTTTTAACTTGAATTAATGTAAACTTAAGCGGGTTTTTGTTTGTCGTGATTCACCATTGGCACTTTATAATTCTAAGGACGGCTACCGGCAGCTTGGAAGTAAACTCGTCGTTTAGTACGATTTATGAAGATCTAAATTCAATGAACATGTCTGCTAATCCATGTAAATCATTGAAATTCCGTATTATTTATCAAGATAACAGATTATTTTCTGCTCGCACAGGTTTTTGTTATTGGATCACGTAGAAAGTCTGGAAAATATGGAAATATTTCTTATTTCTTATTCTGAACACGATAACTTAAGGTTGTAAACTGTCGTCTTCGAGATAAATGATAATTAACCTTTGACCTTTTCACTTACGTCTATGAAAAATCCCAAGACTGCTAATCCGTTTGTGACATTCATGGCGTCGGTGACAGTTTGAAACCTGTCAGAGTGCATCACAACGTGCATCTAAAATAGAATAAAATATAATTACTTCTATTTCTACAATGGTTCAGTGAATTTTCCAAAAATAATACATTAAACATAAAAAAAAAAAAGATCGTCGACACACTTCAAGCCGTTCAAGCGAAGAATATATTGATAGGACATTTTAGCGAGAGAAAATAATCGAATGTTTGAGCGATAAAGTATAACCCAATTTACAACCAGATTGGTAACACATTTTAGCGAAAAGTGAAGTAAGCCTTTGTCCATTTTAACGACAGAAAATATTTACAGTAGAATGATAATTTTATATAATTTTAAAACAACAAAACCTTAAAAAAAATTAATCATATCCATTAAAATACAACAGTAAAATTTAATGTAATTCTATTTAACTCCAATGTCGATTCTGTTCTAGCTTTGAATCTATATCCTGGCAGCGAACGTACATGCTATACGCTTGTACAATACTGTTCATGAAATTGCGATGAAAACTTTCCTTTCTCTTTATCTTGCCTAGGTTAAGGTGCAGCTTCACTCATACTTTTTGTTTTGATATATAATTTGCTGTTTTTAATTGAAGCCTCAATTAAAGAGCATTAGTGAGCGCGCTCACATACCCCACGTCCCCACATTGTCATTGGAGAAATTGAATAAGTGTAAGAAAAAGAAATTGAATCATAAATTCCTGTCAATATGCACATCTACATAGTATGTCCTTATTATCTACAAATGAAATTAAGTTGTGTGGTTTCAGATGAGTTGCGATGACAAACTTTTGCAGTAGTACATTAAAGCAAATAAGTACAAAGGGGCGCAACTCCTAGAAAAAAATGAATCGTAATTTCCTGTCGATATGCACATCTACATATTATGTCCTTATTATCTAAAAAGGTTTCGTGAAATACTGTTGTGTGGTTTCAGAGGAGTTGCGATGACAAACTGTTGCAGTAGTACATTAAAGCAAATAAGTTCAAAGGGGCGCAACTCCTAGAAAAAAAAATGAATCGTAATTTCCTGTCGATATGCACATCTACATATTATGTCCTTATTATCTAAAAAGGTTTCGTGAAATACTTTTGTGTGGTTTCAGAGGAGTTGCGATGACAAACTGTTGCAGTGGTACATTAAAGCAAATAAGTTCAAAGGAGCGTAACTCCTAGAAAAAATATTGAATCGTAATTTCCTGTCGATATGTACATCTACATATTATGTCCTTATTATCTAAAAAGGTTTCGTGAAATTCTGTTGTGTGGTTTGAGAGGTCAGGAGTTGCGATGACAAGAAACAGGACTGACGGACGGACGGGTTAAACACATTATACCCTCCGGAACTTCGTTGCGTTGGGTATAATTACTTATCACTAGTGTTGTCAAACCGTACACTTTTGCCTATTCGGTTACTCGGATAATCGTTCGATCGATTAACCGGTTAACCGGTAGTTTGAGTTGGTGCTTGTAGTACCCTACACTTAGATATAAGATGTGGTATGATAGTCAATTTGACAACCTTTCATTTAAGTCATAAATTTACGCTTTTAGAATTGAAGTTTGTCCTCTGGGATTATAAGGCTTGTCTGTGAGGATTTCTGGCGAAATTTGACTTTTAATAACCAACTTCACCGTATCAACAAAAGCGTTTGTACCAACTTCAGATTGAAAAATAAAAAAAAAGACTTTTTGATCTCTTAGAATTGAATATGTCTGAAACTGATTATTCTTTCTTTTTCACTTGTTGTCTCCGAAAATGATGTGGAGTGTTTCAGTTTTGATTAATTATAAAAAAGAAGATGTGGTATGATTGCCAATGAGAAAATTCTCCACAAGAGATTAAAATGACACAGAAATTAACAACTATAGGTCACTGTACGGCCTGTTTCTGTACTTTGTGATAAGTTATCACGGTTTTAGTATGGTGAGAACATGTATTTTCCAAACAGGTAAGTTTTCGTTAAAACTGGCCATCGTAAATACAAGTGAACGGATTAATCATGCTCTAAAATAGGCTACAAAACGTTCAAATGTTGTTTAAAATTTTCTCTAGAATGCCCTGCGCCTCTACGACCAACAAGAAAAACTACTTAGTCTAGATTAGTATTTGCATTTTGCACACTATACAAATTGATAGCGATGATTTTTAAGAAAATAGACAAAATAATAATTATTATCCGATTCCCTTTACATTTTATACAAGGATTTTGCTATTTTTCAAGTTTTATTTTGCTTCAACTTTAAGCAACATCGTCGTTTATGTACGAGCGTCTCTGTTTAAATTGCTCATTTGATAAAGTTGAGGATGAGCTGTATTTTATGTCCACTTTATAATATGAATAGAGAACTTTTTTCACTGATAAATTTCTTGTTTTATTTATAAAAATAAACTAAATCTCCAAATTTTAATGGCTCTTGACACTAGAAATTGTATTTCTTATGGAAAAACTGGGCTGTAATATTGGAGAGTATTTTGAATTAACGAGATCAGGTCTGAATTTTGATATATATGATATAAGAAGATGTGGTATGAGTGCCAATAAGACAACTCTCTCATCTAAGTCACAAGTCGTAAGAGTATATATATATAGTCAAGTAGATAATTTGAGAACGAAAACATATAATGTAATTTTATTATTTAATTGTGCATTCATAATATATATTGTTGGTGGCTCTAATTCTGACCAATGCTAATATACTATATATATACATTTACATGTACACTGACACTGTGAAGTTCATTGTTGTAACTATCAATTATGTCAATCAATTGTACCTGATTGTATGCCCTTTGTGGGTTGATTTGGGAAATATAAATATTAAATATTCTATTCTATATTCTATATAACACACGTTATGTTCTTCTCATATATATGTTATGATGGTATGATACTAAACCCCTAACGGGAAGGATTGTGCCTGATATTCATATGATGACGACATAATATTTCAATCAGTTTAATTAAAGTCTTGAGCTGGCATGTCAGTTAACTGCTAGTATAGTCTGTTATTATTTATGTAATATTGTCATTTTGTTAATTTTCTTTGGCAACATCTTCTGACATCAGACTCGGACTTCTCTTGAACTGAATTTTAATGTGCGTATTGTTATGCGTTTACTTTTCTACATTAACTATCTAGAGGTATAGGGGAGGGTTGAGATCTCATAAACATGTTTAACCCCGCCGCATTTTGCGCCTGTCCCAAGTCAGGAGCCTCTAGCCTTTGTTAGTCTTGTATTAATTTTAATTTTAGTTTCTTGTGAACAATTTGGAGTTTAGTATGGCGTTCATTATCACTGAGCTAGTATATATATATATGTTTGGGGGCCAGCTGAAGGACGCCACCGGGTGCGGGAATTTCTCGCTGCATTGAAGACCTGTTGCCAGTTGGTGACCTTCTGCTATTGTCTGTTCTATGGTCGGGTTGTTGTCTCTTTGACACATTCCCCATTTCCATTCTCAATTTTATCTGTTATATCATTTTTAGAAAAAAACAATCTATAAATACGAGATGTAACACAACAATTTGACCTACACAGATATAAAAAGGGGAGGCTTAAGATGTAGACTAGATTGTAGTACATTGTTCATTTTTTAAAATATAAAAACCTTAATGCAAATGATATACCTCAATTGGAAAATGTCTGCCATTTATTGCATGTTCTGATCCGCGATTGTTTACTGATCCCCAATGAAAATGGAATTGAGCTACGGTATATGGCCCTGGAAGGCTGCCTCCAGTAACCCTTAGCCTTTTGTCTGATAGATGGACTTCAACTGCAAGATATAGAAATATATTATAACGCTGTTATTAAATGTACGCAAATGTAACCATTCCCATCCCCATAATCCCCCTAAAAATTAAAAAGAAAAGCTTAAAACAGAATGCTGAAATTTTTAATCAACAACTAAGCAATTGAGCACTGAGATTACACCGAGTTTTTTGGTGGTGTTCCGTTCTCAGTAATGTATATAGTTTTACAACGTAAATTAAAGCCATGTATCGTTGTCAGTTTATTCAACGACTTATTGTGTTTCCCCCAGTTTTAGTTTGTAACCCGGATTTGTTTTCTCTAAATCGATTTATGACTTTCGAACAGCAATATACTACTGTTGCCTTTATTTATGTGTGTGAATGTCACTTTGGTAGCCTAAAATTGCTGTATTCTTACTTAATAGGTCCTCTCTTTCCAAAAATATTAAAAGTTTTCTTGATGAAAAAAAATAAACGACTATGAAAAAAGTGATGTGTGTGCCAGTCCCTGTAACAAAACCTAGATATGGTTGTCAAGGGCCGGGATTAAAAAAAAATCAAATCAAACGCAACTTTTTTGGACAATATTCGACAGAATTAATTCATGTGAAGGGCGTTGGAGATTTCTCAACTAAACCGTAGTCAGTTTAGACACACATGTCCTTTGTTCGTTTTACTTAACACAAGGCAAGACACATACTGCACAAGAATTCAAATCCCGTATGCATATACGAAGGACGCCTCCGCGTGCTGGAGTTTCTCGCTGCATTGAAAACCCAGTGGTGCCTTCGGCTGTTGTTTGCTCTATGGTCGGGTTGTTGTCTCTTTGACACATTCCCCATTTCCATTCTCAATTTTATCGCGTCTGGTCTGTGTTTTCGATAGTTGTTTTTTCTGCTTTGTAACGAACTGATATGACTTTAGGGTCAACTCCTTTTCACAACTGATTATTATTGTTTGTTCTTATGTTGTATTGTCACACGATTGTCTCATGTTAGGGATTGGTTTAGCATTAGCAAAATAATTTAACAACGCCACATTCACCATGGTTATCGTTTGTTGTTGTATATATCTTATTTCACGGTTTTCGTTCATTGTTTCGAACATTCACCAGCCTATTATCAGGCCGTTAATTTTCTCGTTTGAATTGTTTTACATTTGTCATCTGGGGATCATTAAAGCTGACTATGCTGTTTGTGGTTTGCTCATCGTTGAAGGCCGCACAGTGACTTTTAGTTGTTAACTTCAAAGTTATGTCGTAGAGTTGTCTTACTAGCAATATATCACATCTTTTTTCATGTATAGGTAGAAAAACAACATATCACTATTGTAATCTAAATATGATAAAAGAAAATTGGGTGCGGCAAACTCAGAGTTCTCGATAAGTGGTGGTCCTAAGGATTTGACCACCACATCTTTGGAAAGACCAAAACAATTTTGGTAAATTGCAAAAGAAATGATAGTGAGGACCTGCATATTTTCTTCAAGGATCACGAGACAAAAAAAAAGATTTCAATAATTTTAGAAACTATATGTATAGCTCGTAAACAACTAAAAGTGCATGTTTCGGAGTTTGATACACTGCAATCTTTTTGTATTTACCAGAATGGCCGTTATTTTCGAATTTCGCCCTGTATTCGTCTACTTTATCTAGGTCACTTAAATTAAATTCCTTCAAATTTCTATCATATACAACATCCTGGGTTCGTATGTCTATTGGAGACTGGCGTCTGCCTTTGCATGTTGAAAACAATTCTCCCCATCTCTTTGGCCCTGAAGAAGAATAAAACAATATACATGAATACCAAGACTGAATACACATGAACTTTTTTACATTTATATTTGTCTTTCTGCATCAGATACGAAGAGGGTTGTAAGAGTTTTAAATTTCCCACTCCTAGAACATCGTCCATTGGTGCCTGTTGCAGCTAAATAATCATTTATATTTATACATTTCCAGCGAAATATTTTAAAATCAAGCGAGAAAAAAAAGAAGAAAAGTTTGTCAGATCTCTGGAGTCGCAACTCTTAATTACTTTTTTATTTAACATATAATAGCCTGTATGACTTTATTTCAATAGTTAAAGTTTATTATATGAATGACATGTAAAATACTGAATGTTGTATCAATTATATATGTTATGTGTATATGCCCCCCATGGGGACCTAATTTGGAAAATAAAACTGATCTTATCTTACAGTATGTACATGTAATAGGCAACATCTTTTTTTTAGGATAAACACTTTTTAAATGTCGGGCATTAAAACTGTAGTCTGACTGTCTCCGTTCAAACAGTTGAAGGCAATAACGATAGAAAAAAAATCTTGATAACTCTCATAATTTGTTACAGAGAGTTACCCATATTTTTTTTTTATCATTTGTGCCTTCAACTGTTATAATGGAGACTATCAAATAACGAGATGAAATAAATAAGAAAAAGAATTGTCCTAGTACAGTGCCCTGAAAGTTATGAAGCTTTTTTAAAAATATCTTCTTATTTTTCATATAAATGCATAGCAAAAGAAAAATAAGAAATCGAATAAGCAGTATCAAGATAATATGGTAGAACAAACAATTTCAAAACTTACCAACTCCGTGATGATATCCCCATGACGATTGTACTGTAATGAAAGTTTTATATAAATTATTACAATGATAACTTTACTTATTTCAATTAAGAATGAATTGCATAGTATAGTGACCATATAAGGCCAAATAAAAAAATATGTGTGGTTCCAGTTACCCTACATACCCTACTTGTTAGTCTTAATAATAGCCTACCCTTAATTCTAACAAACATTTTTTTGGCATTTTTCATTTAGTACTGTTAAAGTCAGAAAGTTTCACCAATAGACTCAATTAAAAAATAAACATAAATTAAAGTTAAAAACAATCCCTACCTACATACCCTAATTTATATGCAACTGGAACCACACATACTATTTTATTTGGCCTAACAAATTGATGTCTAAATCCAACCACGGGAATCTCAATATGTGTACACCATTATTCATGTATATAGGTTATGGGTTCCTTAAACTTGTTTCATAAAATGACATTGGTCCCAGGATAAGCTATAAAAAGTCCAAAGTAAAGAAACTGTTTTATCAATAAAAAAATAAAGGTTAAAAGTACCTCTTTAATAGACACATTACACCAGTTCCAGGTTAGGAAGAGGGGATGGTTGGAATCCCGTTTAACCCCCCCCCCCCCCCTCCCCGCCCCGCATTCTTTATGTAGCCTTGCCTGTCCCAAGTCATGAGCCTGTAAATCAGTGATTGTCATTTGTTGCTGTGTTACATATTTGTTTTTTGTTCATTTTTTGTACATTAAATAGGCCGTTAGTTTTCTGGTTTGAAATGTTAAATACATTTGTGATTTCGGGACCTTTTATAGCGGACTAAGCAGTGTGTGCTTTGCTCATTGTCCAAGGCCATACAGTGACCTATATAATTGGTAATTTCTGTGCCATTTGATCTATTGTGATCGTCGTCTCATTGGCAATCATACCACATCTTCTCTTTTATACATTTTACATCATTTTTTAACTTACCGAACCCGCTGGTACTTTGGATGACTATCAGCAATAAATAAACAACACATGAAGATTCCAGCAACATTTGTATCCTTTGAATGAAAGGCATGGTATATATTAAAACAAAGAAAACTTAAAGCGAGTGTCTTATATAATGTTAGTTTTAATGCGCAATTCATTATATAATCACTTGTTTAGCCCTAGAAAACAAACAGCTGCGTAAAATGAAAGCGAATTATGCAATTTTACATATTTTAAATTAAAAAAAACTTTAAAAATAAATGGATTTTAAAAACAAATTCATCTTCCTTGTCATAATGAACTTTATAAAGACTAAACAGTTAATAATGGAATGTCGTCGGTGAAATAGTCGGTACGTTAGGAATTGAACGCAACATCCTTGAATTTTCAAGCTTAACACTAATCAGATACATTCCCTTTGTTAATGATAAAAAAAAACAAATTCCGAAGACTATGATAAATTGATTGATTGGCGTTTGCTCAACGTCCAGTGGCAAATTATATTTCATGCATTTTCATAACGATCCAATGACAATGGCATGTTTCGTTGCATCACACATTTTAAGACGCATCTTTTTTATATTCAGTTTAGTTCACACATATTCCGTGTATCTTCAAACTTACATGGTTTGGTTTAGAATATATGCAAATTATCTTGAAAATAACAATCAATGAATTCTGCTTTTTATTAATATGGATTAACTATACAGTGTGTTTGGTTGTACACTATCAGTACATAATCTGTCCAGTTCTTTACTCAAGTCTGCAAGTTTAGAGACACATTTTGTTTATTTTGATCTAGAGAAAAGGATTTTTCTTGCAAATTCCAACATTTTTTTCAATTCAACGGACCCATATAAGTGGAGATAACTCTTTTAAAATAATAAAACTTTTATAGTGGAATTTTAATGAAACTCAAATGTTTTACTTATAGCAAGAATAAGAGTTGATGTAGGGTCGTTAAGATTTAATCTTTGAAATAAAAAATATATATCATACTTATTTTTATAAATTTATAGAAAAATACATGGTAAAATCTGTATTTGTTAAGTATAAGAAAATTTTATCTGAAGAAATATTTAGTGATGATCAACCTTTTAATAAAGCAGTAAAAAATGCTTACATGGTACGTAGCTCCTGATTCCGAACGCACCTTTGTCGCTTACTACTTGGACATGATTGTATTTAAAGAATACACGGAAAATTGGAAAGGAAAACATGAATGGAATAGCCAATCGTCACTACATGTTATAGTAAATAAATGGTCAGCTTACATCGAAATAACCACAACATTTATATACAAATAATTATAATATCGTTAATTATGAGGTCAGTACATTAATGTCATAGGCAATTTTTTTTTCGAGGCTACTTCTGATATATATGTAGTTATTTTTCACCTTTATTTACAAAACAACTCTCTGTATAAGAAAGAAAGTCACAGTGTTCATATGTTTTATTATTAAATAATACGATTTAAACAACCATATTGCTTTTCGGCCCGGTCAAATATTTCCAATACGGACTGGCAATGAATCCTGAATTACATGTAAACATAACTTATACTAGTATTGTGCATGTAATTTATTGCCAGTCCGTATATTGGAAATATTGGCCCTATATTCACATCATTCCGTATTGAAAATATTGGCCCTGTTTTCACATCATTGCCAGTCCGTATTGGAAATATTGGCCCTATATTCACATTTGATGTATGTTATACAGCATTCAGAACAAGTCTGTATCGAAAAAGTAAGATTATTTAATAAAAGTGTTATGAACTGGCTGTTTCTGTATTGGCACTTGTATAGATTCTCGGTCAACTGTATTGGCCCTCAAACCTACGGGTCTCGAGGCCAAAACAGCAAACCTTGAATCTATACTAGTTTGTAAATGTCGATGAAATATGGGAACCATTGATTTTTCACGTCTACGTTTATTTTATTTTCTAACTGTTTTTTTCGTTTGTTTTCGTTTTATTCTTGGCAACATTTGTGATTGCAAGACAACATTCTCTTTATCCGGTTTTATATGGATGTATATGCCTTCAATAAGTTTAATTGAGGTCTGGAGCTGGCATGTCAGTAAACTGCTAGTAGTCTGTTGTTATTTATGTATTATTGTCATTTTATTTATTTTCTTTTGTTTCATCTTCTGACATCGGACTCGGACTTCTCTTGAACTGAATTTCCAAGTCAGGAGCCTCAGGTCTTTGTTAGTCTTGTATGATTTTTAATTTTAGTTTCTTGTGTATAATTCGGAGTTTAGTATGACGTCTATTATCACTGTACTAGTATACATATTTTTTAAGGGGCCAGATGAAGGACACCTACGGGTACGGGAGTTTCTCGCTACATTAAAGACCCATTGGTGGCCTTCTGCTGTTGTCTGCTCTATGGTCGGGTTGTTGTCGCTTTGACACATTCCCCATTTCCTTTCTCAATTTTATGCGTATTGTTACATCATGATCAAACAAAAATACGGATACCACGCCGCTCAAACATTGACATTTACTCTATGTTTTACAAGGACTTTGCTTTGAAGAGGCATATGCTCAGCCCTGTGCGGTCGAATTAGGGAAGTTAAATTCCAAACATAGTGTAGAAAGCGTGTCACGCTTTCTGTACTTAGATAAGTATCAAAAGATATATCTACTGATGATCCACTTAAAGAACAATTGCAACAACTCTATGAGGGGTCCATAGGTTGTCTGTTTCAAAGCAAAATTCTGTCTTTCCAACATACTCTCATTTCCAGCAGCTACAGTAACTCTTTCTTCATCCCGATCGATCCCGATCCCTCCCTTGAAGATTCTACCAAATACGTTCTGTTTTTAACTTGGTTTTTTTTCCTGAACATGTATGAACTATTCACGATTGGACGTTAAGTATAAAACAACGATCAATCAATTGATACGGTGCTTTTTGTCCGCAATTCGCTTTTTGTCCGTTTTTGCTTTTTTGTCCGATTATTTTGCTTCTTGTCCGAAACTTTTGCTTTTTGTCCGTTGCTTTTTGTCCGTTTTGCTTTTTGTCCGATTATTTTGCTTTTTGTCCGACACTTTTGCTTTTTGTCCACTGCTTTTTGTCCGTTTTGCTTTTTGTCCGATTATTTTGCTTTTTGTCCGACACTTTTGCTTTTTTGGCCAGTGAATTTAATGGCGAATGGTCACTATGTCTAATGGCAAATGGTCACCATGTCTAATGGCGAATAACCAGTGAATCTAATGGCAAATGGTCACTATGTTTAATGGTCAGTGAATCTAATGGCAAATAGTCACCATGTCTAATGGCAATTGGTCAGTAAATCTAATGGCAAATGATCACTATGTCGGATGGCAAATTGTCAGTGAATCTAATGGCAAATGGTCAGTGGACTTAATGGCAAATGGTCACTATGTCTAATGGCAATTGGTCACCAAGTCTTGTGGCAAATGGTCAGTGAACCTAATGGCAAATGGTCAGTGGATCTAATGGTGAATGGTCACTATGTCTAATGGCAAATGGTCACTATGTCCAATGGCAAATGGCCCGTGAATCTGATGGCAAATGGTCACCATGTCTAATGGCGAATTGCCAGTGAATCTAATGACAAATGGTTACCATGTCTACTTCGTGACCAATTGCCATTAGACTTCGTCAAGTCTGTAGGGCGGAAAAAAGTAGAAGTTATTGTTATTTGTTTTCTTCACTGAAATGCACTACTTTTAATACTAATCCGTAAATGGGATAAAATGTTCGGTATATTTTTTGTATGGAATCATATATGATTGTTTGTTTTGTCTATATGCCATTTTGTTTTGAAAAAAATCCGACACATTGATTAACAACACATATATTATTCCATGTAACCCCTTAAAAAGTTTTAAGAAGTGTGTGTGTTGATGTGTAAAAGATAAAAGAAAATTGATTTCCGAAAATAAAATGATAATTGTGAACAATTTTAATATATTTTGACAAAAATATACAGTCAGTAGGAAAAGAAAAATATGAATAGAAAGTTACAGTTTTGTTTGTAATAGCAACATGATACACTTTGTTTTGCACATAACATTATATCCTCTGTAAGCTGAGAGTTGGACTTTAATGTTTATCATATTTCTCTAAAAACCCTGCGTAAATTATGTATTATTTTTTTAAAACTTGATATGTATGAAACATATTCTGCTAGTCTGTAAACCAATATTTTTTTACTTGGAACAACGACCCCAACACTTACCCCTTTTTCCAACAAAAATAAAACTATAAAACAATCAAAGTAAAGAATAAAAATAAATAATAATTAGAACTCAGCAAATATCGATCTATGCAATAGTACATAACCGATGTTTAAATTTTATACATCCTCTATTCTAATTTGACCTTTATTTTAAGAATAATTTTGATTTTATAATTATATGATCATTGAGTGCAAAGGAACAAATTTTCAAAAGTATTTAATTTTAAAAAGGAAGTAAAACTAACAAACCTTTCGGATATCTACATACAGATAATATTTACCTAACATCTTTAAAATTTCAACTTACCAACTACTGTCTGTAGGACTGTCACAAGCAAGAAAATGAAAACTCGCAGTCGTGCATCATAAACCCACGTGTGGACACGTACATTGATCAGATAAATTGACGAATTCGGGTACGTATTTGTCAATCGAAGTCAATTTAATATTATCCTTCCAATTTGAAAAAAAAGGTTTTAAAAGAATTGGCGAAACAGGTTGTGTTGTTTACGCACAAGATATATTAACAAATTGACAATAATTACACTTAAAGATTGATGATTGTATCAAAATAAAAAAAAAAAAAAAAACTTGTATGTATATTTTTTTGATATGTTATACATAATCATCAGTATTAAATTAAATGAAGTAACATGAGTTGTTGATTGTATCTTCTAATTGGTTATAGCTAGGCTATCTATATTAAAATGATACTATTGTCCATCCGTAAATATTAATTTAAACATTGTAATTACATGTCTAATATACCTTCTCATATATCTGAAATTATCATTATTTCCGAATATCGCATCTCCTTGTTTTGGCTACGTAACACATGTTTTAATTGTACTAAATACAATTATATTTCACCGATGTGATAACTTACACCGACGCATGTTGAATTTGAATAGTGTATTGCTTCTTTTTATTCGAAAAATAATTTTTGGAAGTTACACAAGTAGAATAAGGCAAAACGAAAATTTTTAATAAGTTTAAGCTTGAGAATATTGTTTGAAATTGAAAAATTCCATGCAGTTTTCCAAAAATGAAAATTTGTTTTATTCATCTTTATAATCTGTGTGAACTGTGCTATCTATAATACTAAAATTACGAGGTCCAATTTGTCAGCCGTCATCACATAAAAACGACGAATAAAAAAATTCAACTTTATATATAACTAATATAGTACAAAGGTGTAGATTAAAAATTACACCACTCCAGGCCCTTTTGTTTTCCACGTAATTAATATTGCCAATAATTAAGAAGTTCAGGGTCGAGTCTGATACCGATACCAATAGTATATTCACCTGTTACCGATTACCTTATCTGTACGTTCCGCATCTGACAGGCGCACCACCAAACGGTGTATTCAGGATTAATATGTTATATAGTATTACACGGGTCATAATCCTGAGTCATAATCACATGGTTGACATTACTTAATTGTCAAATTGTTACCTATTGTAGTATTTTAATCAGTTACACTTTCTAAGATAACAATACGAATTCTAAAAATCTGGACTAAAATAAGGCGTATAGGTACAGTTTTCAATTTGTTAGCGGGCATGACGTAAAACAGCGAATCAAAGAATTCAACTTTATTTATGACTAATATAGGACAATGCTGTTGACGGGTGTGTTCTAGTATATATTTAAGTCTTTGTAAACGTCAGGCAATTTAGAAGAATTTCAAATTTGACCGAAAAAAAACCAAACCAACTTAATCATCCAATTTGAAGTAGCGTTCATCTTGAGGTAGGAATGGTAGCTTTTTCGTTTCTGTGTGTCTGGTAATTCGAGTAATCTCCAGATAACTTTTGGTTAGAATGATAGCAAATTACGGAGTTAGTTCCCCTCAATTGGTAATTTCTAGTGCATTTCAACCAAATATATCTTGAATTACCAGAACAGGAAAAGGAAATGAATGTTATATTTGTGCACTATTATACATTGTATTATTATTTATTCATTTTTTTTCTCGTCTTGAATAAGTACAATGTTTTTTAAAAATACCGCTAGTCGGCATTTCATTTTTGAAATAGAATGCAGTATGTTTTTATGGAAATTAGAAAGCCAAGCTCCAATGTATTACGCTAGAATATATTCATGACTAGAATTTCAGTTGATTGATCTTTTACTGCTGCTGATTTTGTTTCCCTTTTTTTTCTTTTGTTATTGTTGATAGTTTCTCTTTGTATCATGCTTTTTACCCCAACAACACAGACATGGGTAAAAATCGTAATTCAAACTCCAGTACCTATTTAAGAATTGTACTTTATTTAAGAAATAATTGATGCCAGCTATACTTTATTGTAGTTTTAACATGGGTAGGCATTATATTCGTGATTATTTTTGCCAGAGTGATAATCAATTATTTCGATTATGATTAGGTCATTTACGGTAATTTCTATGTTCCCTGTGTATAAGTGTACAGTATTTGTGTAGGCTCTTCCATCAACCTCCCTGTCGATTTGTATCCAACTAGTTCAAACCAGTTTAATTTCGCAAAGTTGTTTTTCTAAAATTCAAAATTGAAACAGAAATTAACAAATTTATTAACTAAAACGATATTTGTGTCACAATATAACAGAAAAGTTATAATTCAACCGTCTTTTCGTTTGAAGTCAATTTCTGACACGCACATTTTCAAGTCAGTTGTCAATAGCGGTGGACGCACAAGGAGAATCGGTAGGTCTATAGTTACTAAATTAATCGTAAATGTTCCGCCGGTTATGGAAGCATTGGTAAATATGTTCATATCTGATAGAGGATTCCTTGATAAAGTTGTGCTGACATTCAAAACTTGGCAGGAGGGGCCCTTTGACAGAGATTCATTTATACTTGCGGTTGTCTAAATAATTACGACGTCTGGCAAGGCTATCTTAATTTTTTTTCTGGGACGCCTTCCTAAGACGGCGTCCCAGAAAAAAAATAAAATAGCATTGTTGAGTTCCAGAAAAAAATTAAAATAGCCTTGTGGCGTCCCAGAAAAAAAATTAAAATAGCCTTGCCAGACGTCATAATTATTTGGACTATACTTGCGGTAGCTACACCCTGTAAAGTTGATGAAAGTGCACGCCATTGTGCATCTGAAGATTTAAAATGCTGTATTACATGATGATTAAAATTAAAACTGAGTGACAATCTTGTTGTATTTGTAAAATGCATTGGAAGCTTCGGTGGTATATTGGTAATTACGCCTATTTTTTTAAATAGGAGAATGGGGTTCGATTCCCTGCTAGGGTCAATCCATTTTATCATAAATATGAAACAGTTTTGTCATTTCAGTACAACAGTTATAATAACCTATACTTTATTTTATATTTATTGTCAGATCATATGTTTCAATGAAATTATTATATACATGCCTTTTTAACAGGATAGATGAAACGTGTTTTTCAGAGGGAGGGGTTTTGAAGTTAGAACAGCCAATATGAACGTTGCGGTATCTAGGTCAAACATATCAATTTCGAATTGTAACACATTGTTGTCATTGTAAAAGTATTAGTAACAAAATGTGTATCATTTTAGTGTTTGAAAGTGTTTTAAGTTAATGAAATACATTAAATGCATACCAATTTAATGAAATTCATTTTTCTGCCGTAGTCAATATACGCATGTGAAAACTAATTTTATTGGATAACAGAGCATGTTTTTTTTACAAAGCTAAAGCATACTTATTTGTACATGTTGTCTTGCCGCAAGTTATTATTTTTTCAGTGGGTAATCTAGTGACAAAACATTACCTCCCTTGAAAACTAAAAACTGGATCTCGTCAATGAGAAAAGCAGGCTATAGAACTTTTATGTAAATTTGATTTTAATATTGATATGCGAATAAATTGCTCGCGTATCAACCTAAATTATTTTTTTTACTGGCTGAATGCTATATATGTTTTGAGCACGAACGACGCACAATTTCCATGTAGTTTACTTACAATTCAGTGTTTTATATTTTTCGTGGTTTTTTTTTTTCGAAAGCAACATTTATTTAACATGTTTATAATATCCGGGTTTTTCAACAAATGCTCCGGTTTCTTTTTTTTAATGAAAATGTGATAAGAAAAAAGACATTCTTGGGCTTAAAAAACTACTTATTCTAGAGTTTGTAAATGTATATAAAACTGCAAAGGACAACGTTATATATTCTTAATAAGTTACAAAAGCATATTACAAATGTACTTTGTTGATCAAATTTAACTCATTTCAATTTAATGATAATCCCTATTCTGAACTATTCTGAAAACATTTTGCCATAACCTTGCAGTATTAAGATATATAAGAAATCACTGTGTCCTTTTTAAAACGGTCTATAGAACCATGGGTATTACATCTATGATAGAACCGAGTACAGGGACTCATAATCTTTTCCACTTCATTTCATGCTACCTTTGTTTTTACAGTCAAGAATATTTTATGAATGATATATATGACCGTGACATAGGAGCAAGAAAACTAAGAAAAAACAGTAAAAAATTTTAAAAACTAAATGTTAACCCAAATATTAAAAGAGCACCCCCCTCCCCAAACAAAATAATAAATTGAAAAATAAAAGAATATTATTTGAATTGAATGGAATATTTAATGAAAAATGAAAACAACACTTCATTCGTCCGAAGCGCTTTTCTGGATTACCTTCACACGTAACGCTCAAAGTCAAATATTTGAAAACCAAGGATGTGTAAGAACCGAAATATTTGCAGACATATGACCAAAAGCACCTAATAAATAGCCAAATTAATCTAAGTTCAACTTTGCTTGAAACCTTAGGCTCTTTATAATTTTTAAATTTGTAAACCGACAATGTTGAATTATTGATTGTTGGTTTCTTGAACGTGCAGTGAAAAATATTTCATGCATTTTCATGACGAGAACAAATCAACAATAAATCCAATGGGTAGGTCCCGTAACAGAGGACGTTCGGGATGAAGGTTGGGAAATTTAGACTGTCACTGAAAACGAGGGTATATTGGATATTGACAGAAATGTTGCCTTGCAACAGACCCCCTTACGGAACCCTCAAAGTACTGTTGCAATGGTTCTTAACGTGTAGTGGTGTAGTGAGCGTGACATTCTATCTACACGTCCCATTCTGATCAGAGGTGGCTGCGTACTTGAAGCAAGAGTTTTACTACCGGTCGGAAGAGGACCTAAATGACCATATTTCTATTCCCCAGTCCCCATTGGAGGTAAACAATTTTGAAAAGGTTTTTTATAAATCATGCCAGCACTAAATTACTGACTACTGAGCTGATGTTAAACGCGGGGACTTATCCAATGTATTTAAAAAAAACAACGAAATATACAATCTGTAAGCTTTAAAACTATCTTTTAGAAATGATAAAAAAATTAAAAATGTGTATATAATATGAGTACACCTATTAAATACATGAAATATACATTGTAAATTTTTATTCTTTGTGTTTATGATGAAAATGAAGTACGGTGGTGCTTTATTTCTGTGTGACCTCTTCGCGTAGGAGCATTTGAACATTATTCTAGATTTCAATTTCTAGAACGATTAAACATGTTACCATCAAGATAAATAGTAAATGAAACACTTATGATGTCCTTTCTGTTAAAAAAACACACATTTACCCGCGTTACACAATATGTGTACGTACGTCTCAATCCAACATGTCTGAACTCGCACAAAGTTTAAAATTGAGAATTGAAGTGTTTGTTTTACATCACGAAATATTTACTGTATGAATCCATATCTGTACGCTAACATGAAGATCTCTGAATACAAATAAACGATGCCTTTTAACGAAATGAACGTATTAATATAGCATTATCAAACTGATTATGCATTTTTCGTGCTTTGCAAAGAACTTTATTTTAACCTTTTTCATTGTTTTTTAAACGTGAATGCAGTGATATATTAAAGTTTAAGCAATAGGAATTTTGTTTTTCACTCGATAAAACACGGACGCACTAGAAAAAACACGGACATATAAAAATGAATTTACTATGCAAAATGTCTTTTTCTATGAAAAAAACAAGATATTTTTGTAAAGTGTCTGTAATCTTAGTATATAAAGATTCAGTGTAAGCATTTCCGTTGACATTTGCATTGGTATGTGAGTAAAAATGGCTGTAATCTATATTTTGGAATAAAGCACACAAGACTAAATTAAACGTTTATAAAATAAAATAATTGAGGGTTGATAATATATTTTTATCACAAATACTATGTTATCTTCTATGCTCATGTATATAAGGTTCTAATTTTGTGTCGTTGTTCTCCTCTTATATTTAATGCGTTTCCATCAGTTTTTAGTTTGTTTCCCCGATTTTGTTTTTTGTCCATGGATTTATGAGTTTTGAACAGCGGTATACTACTGTTGCCTTTATTTCTAACATCTTTTTAAACGTTTTACAAGAAAGGAAGTCTGTTTGTTTACATTTTTGATCATACTCACTCGAAAAAAAGAGAAAATGACTGAAAATAAAAACCACCCCAACCGGAGACTAAACCTACTGTGAAATACATGTACAAAAAACCAGATCACTTATTCTCAATATTGTCAAATGAAGTAAGATTACACAGATAACCTATTTTGTAAAGATATTTTCTTTTTTTATCTTAATTTGCACAGTCACATCTTTAAATCTTGTATTTACGAAAAGACAATATTACTATATTGAAAGTTCACGCGGCAACAATGAGCGGATTGGCGTATTCTAAAACTTAGATGTGTAAAATGGGTATATTTTGGGAAATTGTTACATGCTAAAGATTATGTGGAACACTCCGAAAATTGTTGACTTGAAAGAGCTTTAGATTTTGTAAGTACATGATTTTTTCCATTTTTTTATTAATATGCTGCAAAGGTTAACAGTTAAAAAACAAGCTTCTAATGCATATATCAAGATAAATAATGAAATTAAAACATTGTGCATTTGTTTGTATATTTCAAATATCACAGTTTAACAAATACTTTCTTTAAAATGTATACGTACGATTGTTGTTTAGAAATAACTTTTAAGCAGTATGGTCATCGGCATTGTTGTGCTATTGCTTTTGTCAACTTTTTTTTATAAGAGACTATAGAACACACCCGCGGGTCCCTGACTGAATTAAAGTACCCATGCCTTATTTTTGGCCTTGATTTTTAGTATGGTCATCTGATAAAGGTGGAAGAAAACAGACTTGTTAAATAGTGTCCTAGAGTTTAATAATATAAATTCAAACAACTGCTAGAAGAATTCCAGGTTCTCCTGATAGAAAGGGTTTACAGAAGACAACAGGTAACGGAAACTACATGCGACATATACTAATGGTATCGGTATCGGATTCGACCCGGAACTTGTTAATTATTGGTATTATTGATTATGTAGAAAACAAAAAGGCCTGGAATGGTGTAATTTTTAACAACACCATTGTCCTATATAAGTTATATATAAGGTTGAATTATTTGATTCGTCGTTTTAACGTTATACCGGCTAACAAATTGGGCCTCGTTATTTTAGAAGTGTAGATACTTTTCAATTGCTCTTGCGTCATCAGTTTTCCCACAGTAAACGCCTAAATAGAGCTCTATTTTGACCAGGTTTGGGAAATCTATTTATATCACACCCAAAATGTATGAGAAAGACATCGTTTACCGAACCAAAAATCTTTTGGAAAGTTAGAAACGTCCATTGATGTAAAATTTGACAAAAACATGTGTGATTTACAAATGTGTATCCAGATGCCCTGGATACGTGTAAATTTTTCAAACCACATTTTAATCGTATGATATATACTTTTCAATACTAATTTTCCAACAGGATTTGACAACTTTATAATTCTGATTATTTGTTCAAAACAAATACAGACCATACCTCTTTGGTCTATTTATTTTTGCGTAAATAACTATTTCTTACATTTTCAGAAAACATTTCGTTGTAATGCAACCACCTTTCACACAGCTGACTATTTTACAAGCGATAGTTGAATATCTGAACCTCATTTTTTGCCCGGTCGTAAAAATATCGTGCGGGGCAATTTTTGTAAAAATTATATCAGAGTTAAGAAATATTTTCAATTCTGACGAGTAATATTGTGTGTGTGGTTTTTTTTTTTATAGAGAAAACAACATTTTTGTAACAGTTTTATCCTTACTTCAAAACATGACCCATTTTTTGCAACATCTGTTAGATGTTTTTGAGTATCTGATTTGATGGTTTTTTCAAATCAAAATCATATCTAGTACTTTCAAGTTCATAACGCAATAAAAACATATATTGTTATTACTGAATTATTCTGGATTTTTTGCATTTTTACGCACTCATGAATATTCCAACGCAATTACGGAATTCATTTTCGCTGTAATCACTTCTTTACCTGTTTATCATAATGTCAATTTATCATAAATATGCATGATTCACATGCACAGTTGAACTATACTTTCGCTAAAATTGTTTCGAAGATTGATATTGCCTTACTAATTGCATTCAATAAAAAATATAGCATTTTATAATGATATTTTAAGAAGTATTATTTTGAAAAATAAATGGGATCCATAGATAGAAAACTCTTTACGGGAATGACTCAAGGATTTTTCCGGACAAAGTCTAACTGGATATATTGTTCTGTCAAACTACCCTCTCCCATCCCTGCCACTTAAAAGGACAGAAACTCTAACGTTATATCGTTATTCAAGTATTTATAGAAGAGCGGTTAAGTTTTAAAGCTGTAAAGGGAAAAGCAACTCCTCTTTGAACTTTGACTCAGCGAAAGAATGAAGTTTATATAAGGCGTATTCATGAATATATAAAAAGATCGAGGAAGCATCAATTGATAGGATCCAAATGATAAAACATGTCAGAACTGATGATCTGAACACTGTGTCAACACCTGATTGTGATGAAGATCTCGTACTACATAAAGCTGTCGGTATTTTACATAATTAAACTGGCGATCTCGTCATACTTTTAGTTACATAGTGTGCTTGTGATTTAATACGATATATATGGGGTCAGTTAATACAATATGGAGTGATAAAGAAGCTAGAATCCCCATATGGAATTGAATGACCCATGTAGATTGTATTAGGTCAGTAGCACACTATGTAACGAATCTATATTTCCGACTATCTTAACATGTGGTAATAAGACTAGTGGCCTTTCAAAGAGTCCAAGTCTTTAATACTTAGTATTTAGAACCTACATGCATTGGTCTATACATAAACAAATGCCAACAATAACAATTTGTTAGCTATACATGATTCGGTTGATTGTCATGAGCTCTATGTTACTAACAACGAGCTGAGATGATTTCTTACTAGCGTAGCAGCTCATGATATTGACAAGATGGAACATATGTTCCTCAATGTATTATATCGTGTCCTGGGGAAGTTAGCCTCATTCAAGGCAGAGCCACGGCCGACACTCGGCTAACCGAGGGATTGGTCGGTTAATCTATATTGAGTATGCGGCTATATCGGCAGTGGGTCTGTTAATCGGGTTGGCTATACGTCTGTTAAGAGTAAAACGAACAATTTAATGTTAAACTCGATCAAATATACAGATTTTTGGCATATTATAAGAATTAAATCAAAAAAAGAAAAGTGTCTGACAAAATGATATCTATCAAAGAACATTTTCCACCTTTAAAAATATTTCATAGTCTGCGCAGTTTTCAGTAAAAGTAAAAGGCGTCGCGCAAGTATGTAGTATTTATGATTACACGCATAGCAATTTTTTAATAAAAGGCGAAACAAACAATTTTAGATATCATTTAAAAGACACAAAATACTACTTTGGTTCTTAAATATAAATTGACATTAGTAAATATTTCATAATTGTAATATAACGTGAGTAATACCACGTTTTAGTGAAAATTATGTGAATAAAGTCTGTTAATGGGTTGGACAATTGAAATTATGTCAGTTAAGAGTTATTTAGCCACGAAAATAGTTGTGCTACCTTTATATTTTCCCATTGAAAATGTTAAAAATGAGATGTTCTTGAGTAAAAAAAAATATTGTAAGGGTTCCGCGGAACCCAGTGTCTCGCCTACTTTTGCTGTAAATCGCAGGCTCAACAAAAATGAGGAAAAAAATCAATAAAAATATTCCTCTTGATACTATCTTATGATTGTAAGAAGCTTCTGTCCAAGTTTAGTAAAAATTTAGGATAGTGAATGAATCTAATAAATGTTTTGAAAACTTTAACTGCAGACTGTATGTAATGTTAACTGGAAGAAAATCTAAGTCCATTTAAAAGTAAAATACAGAATAAATGGAGTTATCTTTTTACAATATTTACTTCTGGATACTATCTTATGATCATAAATAAGCTTCTGTCCAAGTTTGGTACAAACCCAGGATAGTTTAAGAAAGTTATTAAATTTTTAAAAACTTTAACCACAGAGTGAATGTAATGTTTCCCCGCAGAAAAACTAAGTCCATTCAAAAGTAAAATACGGAAAAAAATGGATTTATTTAATTACAAAATTCACTTCTCGATACTATCTTATGATCATAAATAAACTTCTGTCCATGTTTGGTACAAACTAAGGATAGTTTAAGAAAAGTTATTAAAACTTTAAAAACTTTAACCACAGAGTGAATGTAATGTTTCCCCGCAGAACAAACTAAGTCCATGATTTACAAGTAAAATACGGAAAAAATGGAATTTTATTTTTATAAAATTTACTTCTGGATACTATCTTAATATGATCATAAACAAGCTTCGGTCCAAGGTTGTTAGAAATCCAGTATAGTTCAAGAAAGGTATTAAAATTTCAAAAACTTTAACCACAGAGTGAATATTTGTGGACGCCGCCACACCGACGACGACTGAATGTAGGATCGCTTAGTCTCGCTTTTTCGACTAAAGTCGAAGGCTCGACAAAAAATAATAATACGATGCAACACTATCCTTCCAGTAAAAGCATTTTTATTTTGACTTTCTTTGCTTTTTACTCAAGAGTGTGTCACTTCAATATAGCGTGATCTGGGTTGGTCGCTGGAATATGCATGAATTTATTATTAACGATTTCAATCAGCCTTAATTTTTGTGTCTAGCATGTTCTCAAATCCGATTGAACGTGTCTTTCTAATACTACGCAGGGTACATATATAACGTGTTGTCGTTTTCATATGCACATGACATTTGTCACTGGACGTTTAGGTGGTACCCAACACTACAGGGAGATAACTCTGTAAAGTCAGTGATACGTTTTAATTACGTTGTGTTACAAGTAAAGGGAATAATAAGCTTCTCGAAGATCAAAATTGGTGTTCGTCAAACTGCTATATAACCAGTTAATTTTTCTGACAAAACGGTTGGTTCAAATTTTTTGAAATTTTTATATTTCTGTTAAAGGTTCCAATTAAATACCGTTTGTCAAAATTTTATCCAAATTAAACGAACCACATTGATTTCAGTGAAAGTGTTCGGTACCACCTTAATCCTAATTCCTCAGCATCATCCAATTGTTTTTTTTTTCTTGTATTACTTAATCATCTGTTGTTTACAAATCATTCTAAAGAAGTAAATGGAAAGGAGCGAATGCAGCTACATTTGGTTGTATTTAAATTTAATTCATTTTATTCCGTTTATAGTTCCTTTTCTACATATGTGCAGAGAAGAACTGCAGGTGTCCACATGTAAACGTCAAGCATTTGTCACCAATATGAGTACATCGCAATCCGTTACTGTTTCAACACCCAGGGGGGTTTCATGTCTTTATTCTTAAACAATTTGTTTTCTTCTCTTTTTTAGCAATGCATCACTCTCTACTGTCCTTATCTTTTATTTTGTATTCTGTATCTCCATCCAGATTCTCGTGTATACCATGAGGGTACGGATTGGGGGGGGGGGGGGGGGGGGGGGTGTTGTTTATTTCTGTATTCTTTAAATGGTTATGTTACTTTTCTCTACATTTTATTTATCTTACCCATTATTCTTTCTCTATTCTTTATATTTAGGCATCCCAATATACTGATGTTTAGTTACATTACGACGTTAATCTCTGATTTATATACTGGTTACCAATGTAGATGACAAATTGGTGTCATTCATGACAATTAAACAGAATCCACATGATATATGCGACCATTCTCGGATAAAATCAATTTTACTTTAATTTAACACTTTTTGAAACCATTTTTATCAATTTTCAATATCCATTGCCTACATTGTTATTGTTCATGTGTTTTGTTCCGTATATTTTATATTCCATTGCTCATGTTTTGTTTCCGTATATATTTTATGTTCCATTGCTCAAGTGTTGTTTCCGTATATTTTAGCCGCTCGTCTTGAGCCTACCAAATGAACACACCATAAAGTAATAAAATTATACTTTTATTGTCATTCATAACTCTTAACAGACTAATTAACAGACCGGGTTTTATACATCCGACCCATTAACAGACCAGGTTTTTAATAAAGATTGATTTATGTCACCAAAATACAGATTTTCGTGTAGATTTTTCACAAAATGATATCAATTTGGTTAACACTCATAATGCCTGTCTTTTTTCGATGTTCAAAATAGTGCATGCAAGTAAATTCAACCCAAGTGTCATTTTGTGTACATTTTGTGTGTGTAAAATGTGTATAAATTTACTGATGAGTAATTTGCCTTTTCATTTTATAGATCGTAAATAGAAGCTAGAAAAATAATAATTACACCACTGGATTCAGTACATTGAATAGTTTTGTCAGACACAAATATTTTTTATGATAAACATATATTTAAAAGGTTATACAATGAAACATTCTGAGTTTTCAATGATTTTCTCGATAACACCTGATTAACAGACTTTAGCCAACCCGATTAACAGACCCACTGCCGATATAGCCGCATACTCAATATATATTAACCGACCAATCTCTCGGTTAGCCGAGTGTCGGCCGTGAGAGCAGGCAATGTTTAAATTCATACGGAAACAACAGGAGTCGATTTCACAAAAAAACTTACGATTAAGATTGATCGTAAGTTACTAAGTATACTGAATTGTTCATGACTTACGATCAATCTTAGTCTTAAGTATTTTTTGTGAA
This sequence comes from Mytilus edulis, assembly GCF_963676685.1. Taxonomy (NCBI): domain Eukaryota; kingdom Metazoa; phylum Mollusca; class Bivalvia; order Mytilida; family Mytilidae; genus Mytilus; species Mytilus edulis. The sequence goes on along the minus strand of NC_092349.1, from coordinate 73,308,504 downwards.
ACTGTCTCCAGATGGTAAAGATACGTTCCATGTAATGGCTATGGCGGTGTTTCAGGTTCAGTCTTTGTCTCCTACCAATTGCAATGAAGCATATTGAATAATATGAAGATCATACGTAGCCAAGTACGTTCCCTTCCAGTGACAGAGGACGCGTCTGCTCTGGTCAGTTGTCTAATTAACGCAAAAAGTCAGACACACAGTAGGCCAGTTCAGTGCAGCAATGCAAAAGAGATGAAGCTTGGTTACTGTTGATAAAAACACACATGATGAAAGTAGACCTGCAACTATCAATCGGCATGAACATCATGTCAACAACTTAATCAGTCATTTGCAGGAGTCAATAGTGAACCCATTATATATTTAACAACATCCTCGTGGGTTGGTCAATATAGCAAGTGGCCTTATAGCACCAAAATTAGTCTAGGAATTCCGTTTGAAGGCAATTGACAGGGGAACTGCAATGACCAAAATGTTTGTTGATTTTATCTTGTCTGAAGGTATGTCTGAAAGCTTCTGAGAACCCATTCGAAAGAAATGAATACTTTTTTTTTTAATCCTTTATTCAACTCGTGAGGTATTTCACTAGCAACAGATTGTAAAAAGGTACTCACTTTATTTTGAAATGTGGACCAGTATCGTCGTATTTTCCATCTGGTGAATTATTAATAATTTAAACTTGTACACTCAAATAAAACTTTATATTGCTTTTTAGTAGCTTGTCCTCTATATTAACAATTTAAACTTGTACACTCAAATAAAACTTAATATTGTTTTTTAGTAGCTTGTCCTCTATAATAATAATTCAAACTTGTACACTCAAATAAAACTTAATATTGTTTTTTAGTAGCTTGTCCTCTATATTTGCACAAAATCCACTTGATTTTCTATGAAAAATAGCATCAAGTCATATCTCTCTTCATTGTTGCTGGGTTGTAAACGGATGTTATCCACACCATCGTTCAGAACTGCTGTTGTTTTGTATCTTTTCTCTCGTAATCGTTCCTCGGAAGGTTGGTCAATACCATCTGTCCTCTGACGTTTACTGGGGGGTTGTTGTAAATCGTCTTCCTTCTGGGCTCTTTTCTTTACATCATGTCTTCCCTGCATATACATATGTTTAGATAAAACACATTTCCTTTTCGTTGTTAAACCACTATGTTCACATTCCTAGTTTATATATTTGTATGATTCTGTTGGTGTCGAATGAAATGATCTTTTCTTGCATACCTCATTGCTCATGTTCGGCACTCAAAATTTGATACATCATCTTTAAAAGAGGGACGAACGATACCAAAGGGACAGTCAAACTCATAAATCTTCTGTAACTCTGTCATCTTTTCATGTAGGTTTTTGATCAAGTTGTTTTTCGGTTGGATTTTGTTGTTTAACTGAATGTAAGCCTGCAATGTAAAGTCCTGTGCTGACATCTGTTGTAACTTCTGTAATACATCTTGTGGAATAACTTTTACCAGTTGGTCAATCATATGTTGGTTATAATTTTCCATCTTCAATGAATGATTGATACTAATTTACATTGCATTATACATGTTATATACTGAGAGTTGTAAACGTGGATAGGTCAACGTGTATGGCACGTTTACAAGATCATACGTAGGAGGGTAGAGTATTAAAACCACTTCCTTTAATATCCACAACCGGATTTTAACAAGGATACGCATTGCTTTCGTTTTTATATTTATTAAATGATTTTTGCGAGTTTAAGGTTCATTATAACAAATGGACAAAAATTGCTGTGTTTAGAGTACAAAAAACTACTCCGAGTACAGACTACATTCATCTTTCTTTGATGGTACATGCATACTCTATTAACAAAAAATATACTGAACATTTTATCCCATTTACGGATTAGTATTAAGGTAGATTCACTGGCAATTCGCCATTAGACATGGTGACCATTTGCCATCAGATTCACGGGCCATTTGCCATTGGACATAGTGACCATTTGCCATTAGCGACATAGTGACCATTTGCCATTAGACATAGTGACCATTCGCCATTAGATTCACTGGCCAAAAAAGCAAAAGTGTCGGACAAAAAGCAAAATAATCGGACAAAAAGCAAAACGGACAAAAAGCAACGGACAAAAAGCAAAAGTGTCGGACAAAAAGCAAAATAATCGGACAAAAAGCAAAACGGACAAAAAGCAACGGACAAAAAGCAAAAGTGTCGGACAAAAAGCAAAATTATCGGACAAAAAGCAAAAACGGACAAAAAGCGAATTGCGGACAAAAGCGAATTGCGGACAAAAAGCACCGTATCAATCAATAAACTACTAAACTGGAAAAAAAGTCAATGGTATTACCCTCTTACTGACTGCCCTCGAGATGTATAATTAGTTTGTCTTTTTTTTTTGGCCATCGTACCTAAGATCAATAGTCATTTTACATATAAATAAATGCACATAAATTGTGGGATATATTGAAATTAATTTGCTTATGTACAAGATATCATAATTTATTCAAAAAAAAAACTATTGCTTGTAAACAAATTTAGTTGCGCTTACATACGATATTATATAATTTAACCTTGGAAATATTCTCATGTAAACAAATAAATTTTAAAGAAAAAAAAAAGTTAAAAACAAAAGTTTGTAATTTGTATTTGGTTGAAATAAAACTGTTCTACATCATGCATGAAATATTTGCCACTGACCATCAATCAATCAATTGATTATAGTCTTCGAAAGGAATATTTGATCATCCAATACCAAAGGGAATGACCAGACTCAAGCTGGCAGCCACTTTTATCGGCCAATCAAGATAGCAGCCACTTTTTTCCAGCAGCCAATTTTGACGATATGTCTAAAAACCAAAAAACTGCGTGATGCTCAAACGTTCCAAAAATCGCTAAATCTTGGTTAAATGCAATCTAACAGCGGAAATCGACAATTTCACGGTTTCTGCTAATTTCTAAAGCATTTCATTCCGTTTTAAATATGTATGTAAGCGGTCAGTCCTTTATTTGACATTCGATAATTGATATTCAATATCCAACCGACTGCTAGCCGTCGGTTCAATATTTAAATTTAGTTGAAAATCACTATAAAGCCTGAGGGAAAAGATACCATTTTATGACCCCTTCAAGCTGTCATAAATTTTCGTTGTCCTCGAATATAAACCCTGATACAAGTTGTATATTTGTCTTTATGTTATATAGATTTTTATCAATAAAACATAACAGAGGATTCACCAAAGATGTAATTTAATATATAAAATATGAAACAAAATCCAATTACTCCAGAAACATATAGAAATATACATAGAAATACTTATGGAAAGCCAAAAAAGAAAAGAAATTAATAGTGAACAGCTACCAGATACTGCTTAAATGAAGGTGACCACCCTAAGACGACTTTGGACCTCTGTGGTGGCCAGACGGGCCCGGATCCCACAAAAATATTTAAGTGGGGAATAGCTTGGGTCAATACCTTTAAAATGAGCTAGGTCCGGTTCGGAACTTTGCCGTTGGTATATGCCGAAAAGTACCGAATGTATGCATATGGTTAAAACGGAAAATTACGTTAAGGGGCACCTTTGAACCTCTGTGGTGGCCAGACGGGCCCGGATCCCACAAAAATATTTAAGTGGGGAATAGGTTGGGTCAATACCTTTAAAATGAGCTAGGTCTTGTTCGGAACTTTGCCGTTGGTATATGCCGAAAAGTACCGAATGTATGCATATGGTTAAAACGGAAAATTACGTTAAGGGGCACCTTTGAACCTCTGTGGTGGCCAGACGGGCCCGGATCCCACAAAAATATTTAAGTGGGGAATAGCTTGGGTCAATACCTTTAAAATGAGCTAGGTCCGGTTCGGAACTTTGCCGTTGGTATATGCCGAAAAGTACCGAATGTATGCATATGGTTAAAACGGAAAATTACGTTAAGGGGCACCTTTGAACCTCTGTGGTGGCCAGACGGGCCCGGATCCCACAAAAATATTTAAGTGGGGAATAGGTTGGGTCAATACCTTTAAAATGAGCTAGGTCTTGTTCGGAACTTTGCCGTTGGTATATGCCGAAAAGTACCGAATGTATGCATATGGTTAAAACGGAAAATTACGTTAAGGGGCACCTTTGAACCTCTGTGGTGGCCAGACGGGCCCGGATCCCACAAAAATATTTAAGTGGGGAATAGCTTGGGTCAATACCTTTAAAATGAGCTAGGTCCGGTTCGGAACTTTGCCGTTGGTATATGCCGAAAAGTACCGAATGTATGCATATGGTTAAAACGGAAAATTACGTTAAGGGGCACCTTTGAACCTCTGTGGTGGCCAGACGGGCCCGGATCCCAGAAAAATATTTAAGTGGGGAATAGCTTGGGTCAATACCTTTAAAATGAGCTAGGTCCGGTTCGGAACTTTGCCGTTGGTATATGCCGAAAAGTACCGAATGTATGCATATGGTTAAAACGGAAAATTACGTTAAGGGGCACCTTTGAACCTCTGTGGTGGCCAGACGGGCCCGGATCCCACAAAAATATTTAAGTGGGGAATAGGTTGGGTCAATACCTTTAAAATGAGCTAGGTCTTGTTCGAAACTTTGCCGTTGGTATATGCCGAAAAGTACCGAATGTATGCATATGGTTAAAACGGAAAATTACGTTAAGGGGCACCTTTGAACCTCTGTGGTGGCCAGACGGGCCCGGATCCCACAAAAATATTTAAGTGGGGAATAGCTTGGGTCAATACCTTTAAAATGAGCTAGGTCCGGTTCGGAACTTTGCCGTTGGTATATGCCGAAAAGTACCGAATGTATGCATATGGTTAAAACGGAAAATTACGTTAAGGGGCACCTTTGAACCTCTGTGGTGGCCAGACGGGCCCGGATCCCAGAAAAATATTTAAGTGGGGAATAGCTTGGGTCAATACCTTTAAAATGAGCTAGGTCCGGTTCGGAACTTTGCCGTTGGTATATGCCGAAAAGTACCGAATGTATGCATATGGTTAAAACGGAAAATTACGTTAAGGGGCACCTTTGAACCTCTGTGGTGGCCAGACGGGCCCGGATCCCACAAAAATATTTAAGTGGGGAATAGGTTGGGTCAATACCTTTAAAATGAGCTAGGTCTTGTTCGGAACTTTGCCGTTGGTATATGCCGAAAAGTACCGAATGTATGCATATGGTTAAAACGGAAAATTACGTTAAGGGGCACCTTTGAACCTCTGTGGTGGCCAGACGGGCCCGGATCCCACAAAAATATTTAAGTGGGGAATAGCTTGGGTCAATACCTTTAAAATGAGCTAGGTCCGGTTCGGAACTTTGCCGTTGGTATATGCCGAAAAGTACCGAATGTATGCATATGGTTAAAACGGAAAATTACGTTAAGGGGCACCTTTGAACCTCTGTGGTGGCCAGACGGGCCCGGATCCCACAAAAATATTTAAGTGGGGAATAGGTTGGGTCAATACCTTTAAAATGAGCTAGGTCTTGTTCGGAACTTTGCCGTTGGTATATGCCGAAAAGTACCGAATGTATGCATATGGTTAAAACGGAAAATTACGTTAAGGGGCACCTTTGAACCTCTGTGGTGGCCAGACGGGCCCGGATCCCACAAAAATATTTAAGTGGGGAATAGCTTGGGTCAATACCTTTAAAATGAGCTAGGTCCGGTTCGGAACTTTGCCGTTGGTATATGCCGAAAAGTACCGAATGTATGCATATGGTTAAAACGGAAAATTACGTTAAGGGGCACCTTTGAACCTCTGTGGTGGCCAGACGGGCCCGGATCCCACAAAAATATTTAAGTGGGGAATAGGTTGGGTCAATACCTTTAAAATGAGCTAGGTCTTGTTCGGAACTTTGCCGTTGGTATATGCCGAAAAGTACCGAATGTATGCATATGGTTAAAACGGAAAATTACGTTAAGGGGCACCTTTGAACCTCTGTGGTGGCCAGACGGGCCCGGATCCCACAAAAATATTTAAGTGGGGAATAGCTTGGGTCAATACCTTTAAAATGAGCTAGGTCCGGTTCGGAACTTTGCCGTTGGTATATGCCGAAAAGTACCGAATGTATGCATATGGTTAAAACGGAAAATTACGTTAAGGGGCACCTTTGAACCTCTGTGGTGGCCAGACGGGCCCGGATCCCAGAAAAATATTTAAGTGGGGAATAGCTTGGGTCAATACCTTTAAAATGAGCTAGGTCCGGTTCGGAACTTTGCCGTTGGTATATGCCGAAAAGTACCGAATGTATGCATATGGTTAAAACGGAAAATTACGTTAAGGGGCACCTTTGAACCTCTGTGGTGGCCAGACGGGCCCGGATCCCACAAAAATATTTAAGTGGGGAATAGGTTGGGTCAATACCTTTAAAATGAGCTAGGTCTTGTTCGGAACTTTGCCGTTGGTATATGCCGAAAAGTACCGAATGTATGCATATGGTTAAAACGGAAAATTACGTTAAGGGGCACCTTTGAACCTCTGTGGTGGCCAGACGGGCCCGGATCCCACAAAAATATTTAAGTGGGGAATAGCTTGGGTCAATACCTTTAAAATGAGCTAGGTCCGGTTCGGAACTTTGCCGTTGGTATATGCCGAAAAGTACCGAATGTATGCATATGGTTAAAACGGAAAATTACGTTAAGGGGCACCTTTGAACCTCTGTGGTGGCCAGACGGGCCCGGATCCCACAAAAATATTTAAGTGGGGAATAGGTTGGGTCAATACCTTTAAAATGAGCTAGGTCTTGTTCGGAACTTTGCCGTTGGTATATGCCGAAAAGTACCGAATGTATGCATATGGTTAAAACGGAAAATTACGTTAAGGGGCACCTTTGAACCTCTGTGGTGGCCAGACGGGCCCGGATCCCACAAAAATATTTAAGTGGGGAATAGCTTGGGTCAATACCTTTAAAATGAGCTAGGTCCGGTTCGGAACTTTGCCGTTGGTATATGCCGAAAAGTACCGAATGTATGCATATGGTTAAAACGGAAAATTACGTTAAGGGGCACCTTTGAACCTCTGTGGTGGCCAGACGGGCCCGGATCCCACAAAAATATTTAAGTGGGGAATAGCTTGGGTCAATACCTTTAAAATGAGCTAGGTCCGGTTCGGAACTTTGCCGTTGGTATATGCCGAAAAGTACCGAATGTATGCATATGGTTAAAACGGAAAATTACGTTAAGGGGCACCTTTGAACCTCTGTGGTGGCCAGACGGGCCCGGATCCCACAAAAATATTTAAGTGGGGAATAGGTTGGGTCAATACCTTTAAAATGAGCTAGGTCTTGTTCGGAACTTTGCCGTTGGTATATGCCGAAAAGTACCGAATGTATGCATATGGTTAAAACGGAAAATTACGTTAAGGGGCACCTTTGAACCTCTGTGGTGGCCAGACGGGCCCGGATCCCAGAAAAATATTTAAGTGGGGAATAGCTTGGGTCAATACCTTTAAAATGAGCTAGGTCCGGTTCGGAACTTTGCCGTTGGTATATGCCGAAAAGTACCGAATGTATGCATATGGTTAAAACGGAAAATTACGTTAAGGGGCACCTTTGAACCTCTGTGGTGGCCAGACGGGCCCGGATCCCAGAAAAATATTTAAGTGGGGAATAGCTTGGGTCAATACCTTTAAAATGAGCTAGGTCCGGTTCGGAACTTTGCCGTTGGTATATGCCGAAAAGTACCGAATGTATGCATATGGTTAAAACGGAAAATTACGTTAAGGGGCACCTTTGAACCTCTGTGGTGGCCAGACGGGCCCGGATCCCACAAAAATATTTAAGTGGGGAATAGGTTGGGTCAATACCTTTAAAATGAGCTAGGTCTTGTTCGGAACTTTGCCGTTGGTATATGCCGAAAAGTACCGAATGTATGCATATGGTTAAAACGGAAAATTACGTTAAGGGGCACCTTTGAACCTCTGTGGTGGCCAGACGGGCCCGGATCCCACAAAAATATTTAAGTGGGGAATAGCTTGGGTCAATACCTTTAAAATGAGCTAGGTCCGGTTCGGAACTTTGCCGTTGGTATATGCCGAAAAGTACCGAATGTATGCATATGGTTAAAACGGAAAATTACGTTAAGGGGCACCTTTGAACCTCTGTGGTGGCCAGACGGGCCCGGATCCCACAAAAATATTTAAGTGGGGAATAGGTTGGGTCAATACCTTTAAAATGAGCTAGGTCTTGTTCGGAACTTTGCCGTTGGTATATGCCGAAAAGTACCGAATGTATGCATATGGTTAAAACGGAAAATTACGTTAAGGGGCACCTTTGAACCTCTGTGGTGGCCAGACGGGCCCGGATCCCACAAAAATATTTAAGTGGGGAATAGCTTGGGTCAATACCTTTAAAATGAGCTAGGTCCGGTTCGGAACTTTGCCGTTGGTATATGCCGAAAAGTACCGAATGTATGCATATGGTTAAAACGGAAAATTACGTTAAGGGGCACCTTTGAACCTCTGTGGTGGCCAGACGGGCCCGGATCCCACAAAAATATTTAAGTGGGGAATAGCTTGGGTCAATACCTTTAAAATGAGCTAGGTCCGGTTCGGAACTTTGCCGTTGGTATATGCCGAAAAGTACCGAATGTATGCATATGGTTAAAACGGAAAATTACGTTAAGGGGCACCTTTGAACCTCTGTGGTGGCCAGACGGGCCCGGATCCCACAAAAATATTTAAGTGGGGAATAGGTTGGGTCAATACCTTTAAAATGAGCTAGGTCTTGTTCGGAACTTTGCCGTTGGTATATGCCGAAAAGTACCGAATGTATGCATATGGTTAAAACGGAAAATTACGTTAAGGGGCACCTTTGAACCTCTGTGGTGGCCAGACGGGCCCGGATCCCAGAAAAATATTTAAGTGGGGAATAGCTTGGGTCAATACCTTTAAAATGAGCTAGGTCCGGTTCGGAACTTTGCCGTTGGTATATGCCGAAAAGTACCGAATGTATGCATATGGTTAAAACGGAAAATTACGTTAAGGGGCACCTTTGAACCTCTGTGGTGGCCAGACGGGCCCGGATCCCACAAAAATATTTAAGTGGGGAATAGGTTGGGTCAATACCTTTAAAATGAGCTAGGTCTTGTTCGGAACTTTGCCGTTGGTATATGCCGAAAAGTACCGAATGTATGCATATGGTTAAAACGGAAAATTACGTTAAGGGGCACCTTTGAACCTCTGTGGTGGCCAGACGGGCCCGGATCCCACAAAAATATTTAAGTGGGGAATAGCTTGGGTCAATACCTTTAAAATGAGCTAGGTCCGGTTCGGAACTTTGCCGTTGGTATATGCCGAAAAGTACCGAATGTATGCATATGGTTAAAACGGAAAATTACGTTAAGGGGCACCTTTGAACCTCTGTGGTGGCCAGACGGGCCCGGATCCCACAAAAATATTTAAGTGGGGAATAGGTTGGGTCAATACCTTTAAAATGAGCTAGGTCTTGTTCGGAACTTTGCCGTTGGTATATGCCGAAAAGTACCGAATGTATGCATATGGTTAAAACGGAAAATTACGTTAAGGGGCACCTTTGAACCTCTGTGGTGGCCAGACGGGCCCGGATCCCACAAAAATATTTAAGTGGGGAATAGCTTGGGTCAATACCTTTAAAATGAGCTAGGTCCGGTTCGGAACTTTGCCGTTGGTATATGCCGAAAAGTACCGAATGTATGCATATGGTTAAAACGGAAAATTACGTTAAGGGGCACCTTTGAACCTCTGTGGTGGCCAGACGGGCCCGGATCCCAGAAAAATATTTAAGTGGGGAATAGCTTGGGTCAATACCTTTAAAATGAGCTAGGTCCGGTTCGGAACTTTGCCGTTGGTATATGCCGAAAAGTACCGAATGTATGCATATGGTTAAAACGGAAAATTACGTTAAGGGGCACCTTTGAACCTCTGTGGTGGCCAGACGGGCCCGGATCCCACAAAAATATTTAAGTGGGGAATAGGTTGGGTCAATACCTTTAAAATGAGCTAGGTCTTGTTCGGAACTTTGCCGTTGGTATATGCCGAAAAGTACCGAATGTATGCATATGGTTAAAACGGAAAATTACGTTAAGGGGCACCTTTGAACCTCTGTGGTGGCCAGACGGGCCCGGATCCCACAAAAATATTTAAGTGGGGAATAGCTTGGGTCAATACCTTTAAAATGAGCTAGGTCCGGTTCGGAACTTTGCCGTTGGTATATGCCGAAAAGTACCGAATGTATGCATATGGTTAAAACGGAAAATTACGTTAAGGGGCACCTTTGAACCTCTGTGGTGGCCAGACGGGCCCGGATCCCACAAAAATATTTAAGTGGGGAATAGGTTGGGTCAATACCTTTAAAATGAGCTAGGTCTTGTTCGGAACTTTGCCGTTGGTATATGCCGAAAAGTACCGAATGTATGCATATGGTTAAAACGGAAAATTACGTTAAGGGGCACCTTTGAACCTCTGTGGTGGCCAGACGGGCCCGGATCCCACAAAAATATTTAAGTGGGGAATAGCTTGGGTCAATACCTTTAAAATGAGCTAGGTCCGGTTCGGAACTTTGCCGTTGGTATATGCCGAAAAGTACCGAATGTATGCATATGGTTAAAACGGAAAATTACGTTAAGGGGCACCTTTGAACCTCTGTGGTGGCCAGACGGGCCCGGATCCCAGAAAAATATTTAAGTGGGGAATAGCTTGGGTCAATACCTTTAAAATGAGCTAGGTCCGGTTCGGAACTTTGCCGTTGGTATATGCCGAAAAGTACCGAATGTATGCATATGGTTAAAACGGAAAATTACGTTAAGGGGCACCTTTGAACCTCTGTGGTGGCCAGACGGGCCCGGATCCCACAAAAATATTTAAGTGGGGAATAGGTTGGGTCAATACCTTTAAAATGAGCTAGGTCTTGTTCGGAACTTTGCCGTTGGTATATGCCGAAAAGTACCGAATGTATGCATATGGTTAAAACGGAAAATTACGTTAAGGGGCACCTTTGAACCTCTGTGGTGGCCAGACGGGCCCGGATCCCACAAAAATATTTAAGTGGGGAATAGCTTGGGTCAATACCTTTAAAATGAGCTAGGTCCGGTTCGGAACTTTGCCGTTGGTATATGCCGAAAAGTACCGAATGTATGCATATGGTTAAAACGGAAAATTACGTTAAGGGGCACCTTTGAACCTCTGTGGTGGCCAGACGGGCCCGGATCCCACAAAAATATTTAAGTGGGGAATAGGTTGGGTCAATACCTTTAAAATGAGCTAGGTCTTGTTCGGAACTTTGCCGTTGGTATATGCCGAAAAGTACCGAATGTATGCATATGGTTAAAACGGAAAATTACGTTAAGGGGCACCTTTGAACCTCTGTGGTGGCCAGACGGGCCCGGATCCCACAAAAATATTTAAGTGGGGAATAGGTTGGGTCAATACCTTTAAAATGAGCTAGGTCCGGTTCGGAACTTTGCCGTTGGTATATGCCGAAAAGTACCGAATGTATGCATATGGTTAAAACGGAAAATTACGTTAAGGGGCACCTTTGAACCTCTGTGGTGGCCAGACGGGCCCGGATCCCACAAAAATATTTAAGTGGGGAATAGCTTGGGTCAATACCTTTAAAATGAGCTAGGTCCGGTTCGGAACTTTGCCGTTGGTATATGCCGAAAAGTACCGAATGTATGCATATGGTTAAAACGGAAAATTACGTTAAGGGGCACCTTTGAACCTCTGTGGTGGCCAGACGGGCCCGGATCCCACAAAAATATTTAAGTGGGGAATAGGTTGGGTCAATACCTTTAAAATGAGCTAGGTCTTGTTCGGAACTTTGCCGTTGGTATATGCCGAAAAGTACCGAATGTATGCATATGGTTAAAACGGAAAATTACGTTAAGGGGCACCTTTGAACCTCTGTGGTGGCCAGACGGGCCCGGATCCCAGAAAAATATTTAAGTGGGGAATAGCTTGGGTCAATACCTTTAAAATGAGCTAGGTCCGGTTCGGAACTTTGCCGTTGGTATATGCCGAAAAGTACCGAATGTATGCATATGGTTAAAACGGAAAATTACGTTAAGGGGCACCTTTGAACCTCTGTGGTGGCCAGACGGGCCCGGATCCCACAAAAATATTTAAGTGGGGAATAGGTTGGGTCAATACCTTTAAAATGAGCTAGGTCTTGTTCGGAACTTTGCCGTTGGTATATGCCGAAAAGTACCGAATGTATGCATATGGTTAAAACGGAAAATTACGTTAAGGGGCACCTTTGAACCTCTGTGGTGGCCAGACGGGCCCGGATCCCACAAAAATATTTAAGTGGGGAATAGCTTGGGTCAATACCTTTAAAATGAGCTAGGTCCGGTTCGGAACTTTGCCGTTGGTATATGCCGAAAAGTACCGAATGTATGCATATGGTTAAAACGGAAAATTACGTTAAGGGGCACCTTTGAACCTCTGTGGTGGCCAGACGGGCCCGGATCCCACAAAAATATTTAAGTGGGGAATAGGTTGGGTCAATACCTTTAAAATGAGCTAGGTCTTGTTCGGAACTTTGCCGTTGGTATATGCCGAAAAGTACCGAATGTATGCATATGGTTAAAACGGAAAATTACGTTAAGGGGCACCTTTGAACCTCTGTGGTGGCCAGACGGGCCCGGATCCCACAAAAATATTTAAGTGGGGAATAGCTTGGGTCAATACCTTTAAAATGAGCTAGGTCCGGTTCGGAACTTTGCCGTTGGTATATGCCGAAAAGTACCGAATGTATGCATATGGTTAAAACGGAAAATTACGTTAAGGGGCACCTTTGAACCTCTGTGGTGGCCAGACGGGCCCGGATCCCAGAAAAATATTTAAGTGGGGAATAGCTTGGGTCAATACCTTTAAAATGAGCTAGGTCCGGTTCGGAACTTTGCCGTTGGTATATGCCGAAAAGTACCGAATGTATGCATATGGTTAAAACGGAAAATTACGTTAAGGGGCACCTTTGAACCTCTGTGGTGGCCAGACGGGCCCGGATCCCACAAAAATATTTAAGTGGGGAATAGGTTGGGTCAATACCTTTAAAATGAGCTAGGTCTTGTTCGGAACTTTGCCGTTGGTATATGCCGAAAAGTACCGAATGTATGCATATGGTTAAAACGGAAAATTACGTTAAGGGGCACCTTTGAACCTCTGTGGTGGCCAGACGGGCCCGGATCCCACAAAAATATTTAAGTGGGGAATAGCTTGGGTCAATACCTTTAAAATGAGCTAGGTCCGGTTCGGAACTTTGCCGTTGGTATATGCCGAAAAGTACCGAATGTATGCATATGGTTAAAACGGAAAATTACGTTAAGGGGCACCTTTGAACCTCTGTGGTGGCCAGACGGGCCCGGATCCCACAAAAATATTTAAGTGGGGAATAGGTTGGGTCAATACCTTTAAAATGAGCTAGGTCTTGTTCGGAACTTTGCCGTTGGTATATGCCGAAAAGTACCGAATGTATGCATATGGTTAAAACGGAAAATTACGTTAAGGGGCACCTTTGAACCTCTGTGGTGGCCAGACGGGCCCGGATCCCACAAAAATATTTAAGTGGGGAATAGCTTGGGTCAATACCTTTAAAATGAGCTAGGTCCGGTTCGGAACTTTGCCGTTGGTATATGCCGAAAAGTACCGAATGTATGCATATGGTTAAAACGGAAAATTACGTTAAGGGGCACCTTTGAACCTCTGTGGTGGCCAGACGGGCCCGGATCCCACAAAAATATTTAAGTGGGGAATAGCTTGGGTCAATACCTTTAAAATGAGCTAGGTCCGGTTCGGAACTTTGCCGTTGGTATATGCCGAAAAGTACCGAATGTATGCATATGGTTAAAACGGAAAATTACGTTAAGGGGCACCTTTGAACCTCTGTGGTGGCCAGACGGGCCCGGATCCCACAAAAATATTTAAGTGGGGAATAGGTTGGGTCAATACCTTTAAAATGAGCTAGGTCTTGTTCGGAACTTTGCCGTTGGTATATGCCGAAAAGTACCGAATGTATGCATATGGTTAAAACGGAAAATTACGTTAAGGGGCACCTTTGAACCTCTGTGGTGGCCAGACGGGCCCGGATCCCAGAAAAATATTTAAGTGGGGAATAGCTTGGGTCAATACCTTTAAAATGAGCTAGGTCCGGTTCGGAACTTTGCCGTTGGTATATGCCGAAAAGTACCGAATGTATGCATATGGTTAAAACGGAAAATTACGTTAAGGGGCACCTTTGAACCTCTGTGGTGGCCAGACGGGCCCGGATCCCACAAAAATATTTAAGTGGGGAATAGCTTGGGTCAATACCTTTAAAATGAGCTAGGTCTTGTTCGGAACTTTGCCGTTGGTATATGCCGAAAAGTACCGAATGTATGCATATGGTTAAAACGGAAAATTACGTTAAGGGGCACCTTTGAACCTCTGTGGTGGCCAGACGGGCCCGGATCCCACAAAAATATTTAAGTGGGGAATAGCTTGGGTCAATACCTTTAAAATGAGCTAGGTCCGGTTCGGAACTTTGCCGTTGGTATATGCCGAAAAGTACCGAATGTATGCATATGGTTAAAACGGAAAATTACGTTAAGGGGCACCTTTGAACCTCTGTGGTGGCCAGACGGGCCCGGATCCCACAAAAATATTTAAGTGGGGAATAGGTTGGGTCAATACCTTTAAAATGAGCTAGGTCTTGTTCGGAACTTTGCCGTTGGTATATGCCGAAAAGTACCGAATGTATGCATATGGTTAAAACGGAAAATTACGTTAAGGGAAACCTTTGAACCTCTGTGGTGGCCAGACGGGCCCGGATCCCACAAAAATATTTAAGTGGGGAATAGCTTGGGTCAATACCTTTAAAATGAGCTAGGTCCGGTTCGGAACTTTGCAGTTGGTATATGCCGAAAAGTACCGAATGTATGCATATGGTTAAAACGGAAAATTACGTTAAGGGGCACCTTTGAACCTCTGTGGTGGCCAGACGGGCCCGGATCCCAGAAAAATATTTAAGTGGGAAATAGCTTGGGTCAATACCTTTAAAATGAGCTAGGTCCGGTTCGGAACTTTGCCGTTGGTATATGCCGAAAAGTACCGAATGTATGCATATGGTTAAAACGGAAAATTACGTTAAGGGGCACCTTTGAACCTCTGTGGTGGCCAGACGGGCCCGGATCCCACAAAAATATTTAAGTGGGGAATAGGTTGGGTCAATACCTTTAAAATGAGCTAGGTCTTGTTCGGAACTTTGCCGTTGGTATATGCCGAAAAGTACCGAATGTATGCATATGGTTAAAACGGAAAATTACGTTAAGGGGCACCTTTGAACCTCTGTGGTGGCCAGACGGGCCCGGATCCCACAAAAATATTTAAGTGGGGAATAGCTTGGGTCAATACCTTTAAAATGAGCTAGGTCCGGTTCGGAACTTTGCCGTTGGTATATGCCGAAAAGTACCGAATGTATGCATATGGTTAAAACGGAAAATTACGTTAAGGGGCACCTTTGAACCTCTGTGGTGGCCAGACGGGCCCGGATCCCACAAAAATATTTAAGTGGGGAATAGGTTGGGTCAATACCTTTAAAATGAGCTAGGTCTTGTTCGGAACTTTGCCGTTGGTATATGCCGAAAAGTACCGAATGTATGCATATGGTTAAAACGGAAAATTACGTTAAGGGGCACCTTTGAACCTCTGTGGTGGCCAGACGGGCCCGGATCCCACAAAAATATTTAAGTGGGGAATAGCTTGGGTCAATACCTTTAAAATGAGCTAGGTCCGGTTCGGAACTTTGCCGTTGGTATATGCCGAAAAGTACCGAATGTATGCATATGGTTAAAACGGAAAATTACGTTAAGGGGCACCTTTGAACCTCTGTGGTGGCCAGACGGGCCCGGATCCCACAAAAATATTTAAGTGGGGAATAGCTTGGGTCAATACCTTTAAAATGAGCTAGGTCCGGTTCGGAACTTTGCCGTTGGTATATGCCGAAAAGTACCGAATGTATGCATATGGTTAAAACGGAAAATTACGTTAAGGGGCACCTTTGAACCTCTGTAGTGGCCAGACGGGCCCGGATCCCACAAAAATATTTAAGTGGGGAATAGGTTGGGTCAATACCTTTAAAATGAGCTAGGTCTTGTTCGGAACTTTGCCGTTGGTATATGCCGAAAAGTACCGAATGTATGCATATGGTTAAAACGGAAAATTACGTTAAGGGGCACCTTTGAACCTCTGTGGTGGCCAGACGGGCCCGGATCCCAGAAAAATATTTAAGTGGGGAATAGCTTGGGTCAATACCTTTAAAATGAGCTAGGTCCGGTTCGGAACTTTGCCGTTGGTATATGCCGAAAAGTACCGAATGTATGCATATGGTTAAAACGGAAAATTACGTTAAGGGGCACCTTTGAACCTCTGTGGTGGCCAGACGGGCCCGGATCCCACAAAAATATTTAAGTGGGGAATAGGTTGGGTCAATACCTTTAAAATGAGCTAGGTCTTGTTCGGAACTTTGCCGTTGGTATATGCCGAAAAGTACCGAATGTATGCATATGGTTAAAACGGAAAATTACGTTAAGGGGCACCTTTGAACCTCTGTGGTGGCCAGACGGGCCCGGATCCCACAAAAATATTTAAGTGGGGAATAGCTTGGGTCAATACCTTTAAAATGAGCTAGGTCCGGTTCGGAACTTTGCCGTTGGTATATGCCGAAAAGTACCGAATGTATGCATATGGTTAAAACGGAAAATTACGTTAAGGGGCACCTTTGAACCTCTGTGGTGGCCAGACGGGCCCGGATCCCACAAAAATATTTAAGTGGGGAATAGGTTGGGTCAATACCTTTAAAATGAGCTAGGTCTTGTTCGGAACTTTGCCGTTGGTATATGCCGAAAAGTACCGAATGTATGCATATGGTTAAAACGGAAAATTACGTTAAGGGGCACCTTTGAACCTCTGTGGTGGCCAGACGGGCCCGGATCCCACAAAAATATTTAAGTGGGGAATAGCTTGGGTCAATACCTTTAAAATGAGCTAGGTCCGGTTCGGAACTTTGCCGTTGGTATATGCCGAAAAGTACCGAATGTATGCATATGGTTAAAACGGAAAATTACGTTAAGGGGCACCTTTGAACCTCTGTGGTGGCCAGACGGGCCCGGATCCCACAAAAATATTTAAGTGGGGAATAGGTTGGGTCAATACCTTTAAAATGAGCTAGGTCTTGTTCGGAACTTTGCCGTTGGTATATGCCGAAAAGTACCGAATGTATGCATATGGTTAAAACGGAAAATTACGTTAAGGGGCACCTTTGAACCTCTGTGGTGGCCAGACGGGCCCGGATCCCACAAAAATATTTAAGTGGGGAATAGCTTGGGTCAATACCTTTAAAATGAGCTAGGTCCGGTTCGGAACTTTGCCGTTGGTATATGCCGAAAAGTACCGAATGTATGCATATGGTTAAAACGGAAAATTACGTTAAGGGGCACCTTTGAACCTCTGTGGTGGCCAGACGGGCCCGGATCCCACAAAAATATTTAAGTGGGGAATAGGTTGGGTCAATACCTTTAAAATGAGCTAGGTCTTGTTCGGAACTTTGCCGTTGGTATATGCCGAAAAGTACCGAATGTATGCATATGGTTAAAACGGAAAATTACGTTAAGGGGCACCTTTGAACCTCTGTGGTGGCCAGACGGGCCCGGATCCCACAAAAATATTTAAGTGGGGAATAGCTTGGGTCAATACCTTTAAAATGAGCTAGGTCCGGTTCGGAACTTTGCCGTTGGTATATGCCGAAAAGTACCGAATGTATGCATATGGTTAAAACGGAAAATTACGTTAAGGGGCACCTTTGAACCTCTGTGGTGGCCAGACGGGCCCGGATCCCAGAAAAATATTTAAGTGGGGAATAGCTTGGGTCAATACCTTTAAAATGAGCTAGGTCCGGTTCGGAACTTTGCCGTTGGTATATGCCGAAAAGTACCGAATGTATGCATATGGTTAAAACGGAAAATTACGTTAAGGGGCACCTTTGAACCTCTGTGGTGGCCAGACGGGCCCGGATCCCACAAAAATATTTAAGTGGGGAATAGGTTGGGTCAATACCTTTAAAATGAGCTAGGTCTTGTTCGGAACTTTGCCGTTGGTATATGCCGAAAAGTACCGAATGTATGCATATGGTTAAAACGGAAAATTACGTTAAGGGGCACCTTTGAACCTCTGTGGTGGCCAGACGGGCCCGGATCCCACAAAAATATTTAAGTGGGGAATAGCTTGGGTCAATACCTTTAAAATGAGCTAGGTCCGGTTCGGAACTTTGCCGTTGGTATATGCCGAAAAGTACCGAATGTATGCATATGGTTAAAACGGAAAATTACGTTAAGGGGCACCTTTGAACCTCTGTGGTGGCCAGACGGGCCCGGATCCCACAAAAATATTTAAGTAGGGAATAGGTTGGGTCAATACCTTTAAAATGAGCTAGGTCTTGTTCGGAACTTTGCCGTTGGTATATGCCGAAAAGTACCGAATGTATGCATATGGTTAAAACGGAAAATTACGTTAAGGGGCACCTTTGAACCTCTGTGGTGGCCAGACGGGCCCGGATCCCACAAAAATATTTAAGTGGGGAATAGGTTGGGTCAATACCTTTAAAATGAGCTAGGTCCGGTTCGGAACTTTGCCGTTGGTATATGCCGAAAAGTACCGAATGTATGCATATGGTTAAAACGGAAAATTACGTTAAGGGGCACCTTTGAACCTCTGTGGTGGCCAGACGGGCCCGGATCCCACAAAAATATTTAAGTGGGGAATAGCTTGGGTCAATACCTTTAAAATGAGCTAGGTCCGGTTCGGAACTTTGCCGTTGGTATATGCCGAAAAGTACCGAATGTATGCATATGGTTAAAACGGAAAATTACGTTAAGGGGCACCTTTGAACCTCTGTGGTGGCCAGACGGGCCCGGATCCCACAAAAATATTTAAGTGGGGAATAGGTTGGGTCAATACCTTTAAAATGAGCTAGGTCTTGTTCGGAACTTTGCCGTTGGTATATGCCGAAAAGTACCGAATGTATGCATATGGTTAAAACGGAAAATTACGTTAAGGGGCACCTTTGAACCTCTGTGGTGGCCAGACGGGCCCGGATCCCACAAAAATATTTAAGTGGGGAATAGCTTGGGTCAATACCTTTAAAATGAGCTAGGTCCGGTTCGGAACTTTGCCGTTGGTATATGCCGAAAAGTACCGAATGTATGCATATGGTTAAAACGGAAAATTACGTTAAGGGGCACCTTTGAACCTCTGTGGTGGCCAGACGGGCCCGGATCCCACAAAAATATTTAAGTGGGGAATAGCTTGGGTCAATACCTTTAAAATGAGCTAGGTCCGGTTCGGAACTTTGCCGTTGGTATATGCCGAAAAGTACCGAATGTATGCATATGGTTAAAACGGAAAATTACGTTAAGGGGCACCTTTGAACCTCTGTGGTGGCCAGACGGGCCCGGATCCCACAAAAATATTTAAGTGGGGAATAGGTTGGGTCAATACCTTTAAAATGAGCTAGGTCTTGTTCGGAACTTTGCCGTTGGTATATGCCGAAAAGTACCGAATGTATGCATATGGTTAAAACGGAAAATTACGTTAAGGGGCACCTTTGAACCTCTGTGGTGGCCAGACGGGCCCGGATCCCACAAAAATATTTAAGTGGGGAATAGCTTGGGTCAATACCTTTAAAATGAGCTAGGTCCGGTTCGGAACTTTGCCGTTGGTATATGCCGAAAAGTACCGAATGTATGCATATGGTTAAAACGGAAAATTACGTTAAGGGGCACCTTTGAACCTCTGTGGTGGCCAGACGGGCCCGGATCCCAGAAAAATATTTAAGTGGGGAATAGCTTGGGTCAATACCTTTAAAATGAGCTAGGTCCGGTTCGGAACTTTGCCGTTGGTATATGCCGAAAAGTACCGAATGTATGCATATGGTTAAAACGGAAAATTACGTTAAGGGGCACCTTTGAACCTCTGTGGTGGCCAGACGGGCCCGGATCCCACAAAAATATTTAAGTGGGGAATAGCTTGGGTCAATACCTTTAAAATGAGCTAGGTCTTGTTCGGAACTTTGCCGTTGGTATATGCCGAAAAGTACCGAATGTATGCATATGGTTAAAACGGAAAATTACGTTAAGGGGCACCTTTGAACCTCTGTGGTGGCCAGACGGGCCCGGATCCCACAAAAATATTTAAGTGGGGAATAGCTTGGGTCAATACCTTTAAAATGAGCTAGGTCCGGTTCGGAACTTTGCCGTTGGTATATGCCGAAAAGTACCGAATGTATGCATATGGTTAAAACGGAAAATTACGTTAAGGGGCACCTTTGAACCTCTGTGGTGGCCAGACGGGCCCGGATCCCAGAAAAATATTTCAGTGGGGAATAGCTTGGGTAGCACTCCACAGTTAGATGTGTAGTTTCGCATTTTGGCCCCTGTGAATTTTTCAAATATGAGAGCTAGTGTGCAATAAAATTCATTTTTGGATAGCTGAGTATTAAAATAACCTTTGTATTGGGTTTATATGAACATCAAGATTATGTAATGTATGTAATATAGGCTGTTTTCTGTATGACAGTCCGTATTTGCATGTCCCTACCATACACTGGTCCGGCAATTATTGCAATGTTTTTTTCCAACTTTTTATCGCACGAACTTTGTGATTGGATTTTACGAAAAAATGAGGCGAAAGACACCCATTTTTTATTTGATCATTAGGAAGATTTAGGGAAACAGTTTCTGAAAAGGTATCACTCAAAGGCATTGAAATTCTAGTTTGATCCAAATTTTTGGGTGAAATGTGACATGTTCACCCCCCCTTTTTGCAATATTTTATGGGAAATAAATGCAGAATGTTGCCATGGATACACATAAAAGGAATTAATTTTCACCCTTTTCACTTTTGAAAATCAAATCTATGAAAGATACTGATTTCATACATATGCACATGTACAACACAAACAGTTAGGTTAATGTATTAGAAATCCAGGAATAGGAGATGATAAAACATTTTGTGGCTCATTTTTAATTTTATTTTCTAACTGTGGAGTGCTACCTTGGGTCAATACCTTTAAAATGAGCTAGGTCCGGTTTGGAACTTTGGCGTAAGTATATGGTAGCACTCCACAGTTAGAAAATAAAATTAAAAATGAGCCACAAAATGTTTTATCATCTCCTATTCCTGGATTTCTAATACATTAACCTAACTGTTTGTGTTGTACATGTGCATATGTATGTAATCAGTATATTCCATAGATTTGATTTTCAAAAGTTAAAAGAGTGAAAATTAATTTCTTTTATGTGTATCCATGGCAACATTCTGCATTTATTTACCATAAAATATTGCAAAAAGTGGGGGGTGGACATGTCACATATCCCCCCAAAATTTTGATCAAACTAGAATTTTAATGCCTTTGAGTGTTACCTTTTTAGAAACTGTTTTCATAAATCTTCCTAATGATCAAATAAAAAATGGGTGTCTTTCGCCTCATTTTTTCGAAAATCCAATCACAAAGTTCGTGCGATAAAAAGTTGGAAAAAAACATTGCAATAATTGCCGGACCAAGGTATGGTAGGGACATGCAAATACGGACTGTCATACAGAAAACAGCCTATATTACATACATTTCATAATCTTGATGTTCATATAAACCCAATACAAAGGCTATTTTAATACTCAGCTATCCAAAAATGAATTTTATTGCACACTAGCTCTCATATTTGAAAAATCCACAGGGGCCAAAATGCGAAACTACACACCTAACTGTGGAGTGCTACCTTAAGGTGAAATTGTCCCCTCCTGCCTCAATTTTTATTATATTTTCTGTGTTCTACTAGCTGTTACGACGAAAATGGTACCTTAGTTTTTAAAATTGGTTCAGTAATAAAGATTTTATGAAGGTTAGCAGTTGATGTTGAAACGCGACAAAAAAGTGATTTAAAAATAAATGCTGGATCATAATGAAAAACTTCAAGTCTGTCTCATTTTTGGGGTAAATTTCTAAAACTTTTCCCATTATCTTATTTAAAATCATAAAATTACCCTCAAAGAGGACAAATTGTACAATTTTTAGGTATTTGAAAGCACTTATAGGTCAATTTTGCTGTAAATAGCATACCTAACCTTGGTTTAGAAGCTCTCAAGCAGGGTATAAATTTCTAGCAGTACTGGCATCATTAAATTTAATAAATGCCAAATTATAATATAAAATCCTGCTAAAAATGTTTATTTGACTTATTCGCATTCAAAAATATAAAGCGATACATTCTGAGGAAATCATATCAAGCGCAATCTTTTGTTACAATGGTGAAGCTAATTGAGTACAAATTTAAGACCGCAACATGTCTAAGTGTCAAAATGTGTATATTTGGTTGCTAAGGACAGTAAACAATAAAATAAACATAAATTGCATTTCTAGCAGATTTTTTACCTTTAGAACTAAAACAAGAACATAAAAGACTAAAGATTTGTGGTAAATTTTATCTTAAAAAGTGCATTTCTGTGCTTTCTGATGTGCCATAAGGTAGCACTCCACAGTTAGAAAATAAAATTAAAAATGAGCCACAAAATGTTTTATCATCTCCTATTCCTGGATTTCTAATACATTAACCTAACTGTTTGTGTTGTACATGTGCATATGTATGTAATCAGTATATTCCATAGATTTGATTTTCAAAAGTTAAAAGAGTGAAAATTAATTTCTTTTATGTGTATCCATGGCAACATTCTGCATTTATTTACCAGAAAAATATTGCAAAAAGGGGGGGTGGACATGTCACATATCCCCCCCAAATTTTGATCAAACTAGAATTTCAATGCCTTTGAGTGATACCTTTTTAGAAACTGTTTTCATAAATCTTCCTAATGATCAAATAAAAAATGGGTGTCTTTCGCCTCATTTTTTCGAAAATCCAATCACAAAGTTCGTGCGATAAAAAGTTGGAAAAAAACATTGCAATAATTGCCGGACCAAGGTATGGTAGGGACATGCAAATACGGACTGTCATACAGAAAACAGCCTATATTACATACATTACATAATCTTGATGTTCATATAAACCCAATACAAAGGCTATTTTAATACTCAGCTATCCAAAAATGAATTTTATTGCACACTAGCTCTCATATTTGAAAAATCCACAGGGGCCAAAATGCGAAACTACACACCTAACTGTGGAGTGCTACCTATGCCGAAAAGTACCGAATGTGTGGTTAATACGGAAATTGACGTTACGGGGCACCCTAGAAACTCTGTGGTGGCCAGACAGGCCCAGATCCCAGAAAATATTTAAGTTGGTAATAGCCTTGGTCAGTACCTTTAAAATCAGCCAGACCCGGTTCGGAACTTTGCCGTAGGGATATGTCGAGGAATACCGAATGTATTGTTGATATAGAAAATACATGTACGTAAATGGACAATTTTGAACCTCTGTGGTGGCCAGACAGTGCTGGTTCCCAGAAAATTTTTGAAGTGGCGAATAGCTCGGGTCAATACCTTTAAAATGAGATAGGTCTGGTTCGGAACATTGCCGTAGATAGAGATAAGCCTAGGATTTCCGAAAGCATGTGTGGTTAATATGAAAAGTACGTTAAGGCACACCTTTGAATCCCTATAATGGCAAATATCTTTCATTAGTACAACACCTCCAAATATAGATAAATTAAGATGGCTTCTTATAATGCTAGTAAAAAAGAACACGAATATAAAGTGTATGGAACTTGTTTGGTAACCTTCTTTCATTGAAACAGGTTAAATTTAAAGTAGGGGACGGACACAGTTTTAAACTTTAAAGAAAAGAATGTTTAAAAAGGTGGACCGAGAAAAGTCTTAACCGGTGTCCCAAGTGTTAAAAACTTAAGCCCAAAGGTATCGCATCAAGGATTTTACTGACGAAAAAGTACAAAGTTCTTTTTATGAACCTTAACTTAAAAGACGGTTCAGGATTTGAACCGCATCGGAAAGGTCTTGCGAAAACAAAACAGGTGTGGGTGAAAGAGGTCTTTGTTCCATGAAAAGGGTAACCTAAGTCCATAAACTCTTGATTTAAACAATAAGATTTGCAGTACCAACCTTTTAGCAAGTATAGGCTTTGACAATTTGACCAAGATTATAAAGGATGTTTCGATAGAATACACATCCTCAGACTCTCTAGATTTTCCTTGTTTTGGTCTTAAGCTTCTATTGACAACTAAAGTTTCAAGAGTTCATCAATGTTTTATGTGTCGAGTTTTTAATCTGATTTACCTCGAGTTCTTGGTGCAGAGTGGTCTTAAACTCATCTACCTTTTTCTCGAGTTCTTTAATGACTGTATCATATCCTTTCTCTAGTCGTTTTATATCTCTCTTTATCTGGTTACACGCGGATTGTAATTTTAGTTCTAACGGTTTCGTATAGTGTTTCAATTGACGCATGACTCGTCGTTTTGTTGCAGCATCCGTATTATTATTCTAAGATTTAATGTTAGTGATAGGATTGTTGTTCATGTTCAATTCTTCAAGCAGTTGACTCCTATGTATTTCTCAATTTCCATAAAGTCCAAATTTGTCTGTCTTGGAAACGCAACTTCATCAAGGTTTTCCTTCAGACAACAATTGTGACAATTACAAACAAAAGTGTCCACAGACCACTGGTGCTCTTATCTGAAGTTCATCGGTGATGTAGTAGATCTTAAGTTTCAAGTAATTTACCATTGCGTAAGGGGGAATTAAAGTCCGTAAGAATGAAAATACGCTTTGCTTGTTGTCGTCTTAAACTAACACGTCCAATGGGTTCCAGGTCTCATAATGGAAGGGTTAAAAGGTCATCAAACACGTCTTGCAATCGTTAAATGTAATGTTCTGTCAATTGACTTGTTTCTTCGTTCCTTTAGCTTTCCTGGTGTGTTGACCATCACCCATTCGATATTAACACATCTTGTAAACATCCATACAAAGTTAGCCATCATTTGACCACCACATGCATACCAATCATTTTTTTGTTGTTGACGTTGGTCGGAATTCGAAAACGGGTTGTCCATACAATAGTTTGATGTGTCAATCTTGTTTTGAATGTGAGATATGTCTTTGTAAAAGTCGTCGGTTTAAATTTAATAGGCTTAACTATCAGTGTCGGTAAACAATTGTCGAACTTTGTTCCCGTTGGTTTAAGCACAAAGTCCAAATGAATGTCGTACATTTAAAATCTTTGAAATGTCTCAGATAATTGCTCCTTAGTACACAGGCTTGTTAAACTTTAGTTTGGTTTTCTTTATGTTTCCTACTACCATGGACTCGTTATACACCACGAATTGATCACAGTTGGGTGTAGCTATTAGTTTCAACGGTTGCTTATCAGTAGTCATTAATATTATATTCACCCGTTAACGTGTGTTTTCCATGGTATTTTCAAACATTGAGTTGTTCATCAGTTTAAAGGAATACTTTTCAGATACGATGCTGGGTATGATTCTAAGGTTAGTGTTCAGGTCAATGAAAATTTTAAGCCAAATTGATTGTTAAAGTTTTGACGATGCACTTTGGTTAATACCAACCATTGGAAACAACACTGTTTCAAATTTCAAAAAAAAAAAAAGTAAACACATGTAGTACATGAACATAGTAAGCCACACTAATGTGTTTATTATTAAGTCGGTCAGCAGATAGTAGTTGTGTTTTCGTCATGTCGTAATGACCCTTCATAAAATCGTAAGATAAACATTTTATTTTTAATTATTTATCATAAATTCATTATTCTACATAAATCACGACTTTCATACCTTAAATTGGTTCAACTTTAAATTCTAAGCTAAATATATAAGGTGTCGGACGAACTTAACATAAACATACACGAATCAATGAAAAGCATTTCTTACCGGTAATTGACAGTCTAAGTTACATTTTTTTTATGTGCTGCACAACGATACTTACCTGTCGAACGCTCGTGATCACGCACTTTGTCTTCACCTAATTCATCATCGCACATGTGACAATCTTAACTCGCTGTAAAACATTGGGATCTTCTTCAGTCATCACCAGGTCTTTTATCAATGTAGATGTCTGCAATCGCCTTCATTATCTCTTCCATACAAGCCACAAATCTCTGAACAATGTCTTCCAGTGAGTACACTTTTGTTTATTTATATTCCCTATGAGCATACTGGACACGGTAGTAAAACCAGAAGGTGTATTTTGTTAGTTAACATCCGTGTAAGCTTTTAGTTTGTCAGGTTGGCAAGTGTCTATCTGTTCTTAGCTACATTGAATGTCAGCACAAATAACATAAGGAAATCGCATTTTACGTTGGTACTATGTTGTAAGATATTGTAATGGTATCTTCTTCTGGAATTTCGATTTTCGATCCATTCATCATATCACAATACATTAAATGTTCGTCTAAAAAGTCTTCCTTTAACAATGATTGAAACATCTTCGACAAAAACACTTTACCATTGTGGGATGACACTTGGGGACTTATCAAATGTGATAATAGTTATCAAAGTACCAGGATTATAATTTTGTACGCCAGACGCGCGTTTCGTCTACATAAGACTCATCAGTGACGCTCATATCAAAATATTTATAAAGCCAAACAAGTACAAAGTTGAAGAGCATTTAGGATCCAAAATTCCAAACATTTGTGCCAAATACGGCTAAGGTAATCTATTCCTGGGATAAGAAAATCCTTAGTTTTTCGAAAAATTCAGTTTTGTAAACGGGAAATTTAAAAAAAATGACCACAATATTGATATTCATGTCAACACTGAAGTGTTGACTACTGGGCTGGTAATACCCTCGGGGACGGAACGTCCACCAGCAGTGGCATCTACCCAGTGGTGTATATAGTTATCAAAGTACCAGGATTATAATTTTGTACGCCAGACGCGCGTTTCGTCTACATAAGACTCATCAGTGACGCTCATATCAAAATATTTATAAAGCCAAACAAGTACAAAGTTGAAGAGCATTTAGGATCCAAAATTCCAAAAAGTTGTGCCAAATACGGCTAATGTAATCTATTCCTGGGATAAGAAAATCCTTAGTTTTTCGAAAAATTCAGTTTTGTAAACGGGAAATTTATAAAAATGACCACAATATTGAAATTCATGTAAACACCGAAGTGTTGACTACTGGGCTGGTAATACCCTCGGGGACGAAACGTCCACCAGCAGTGGCATCGACCCAGTGGTGTAAATAGTTATCAAAGTACCAGGATTATAATTTTGTACGCCAGACGCGCGTTTCGTCTACATAAGACTCATCAGTGACGCTCATATCAAAATATTTATAAAGCCAAACAAGTAAAAACTTTTTATCCAACAGTAATGATGTTTAGTAGCATTGGTTAAATACAACGTGTTTGTGTGAGTTCTATTCTTTCGGAAGTTTTTTGAATTTTTAACGGGTACTTTTTTGAATTTTTTGTATTGACTCACTCGTAAAATGTACTTTTCTGATCCACCTATTCATGATGTGATTGTGAGAATACAGTTCACGTTAATAATGGCCTTCTTCTGTGCTAGTTTTACTGAAAGGCGTAGGTAAGACTCAAACTTCAGGGATACAATTTATTCATATGAAGGTGTACTTCTACAATATGACTAACGTTCACTCACTTCCATCACGCATGCAAGTTGCTATGCTTTCTTTTGCCTTTTCTATCATTACTGTTAGTTCAGTGTCTTAGTTGGTTGATTCAGTAATACTAACTTGCCATGCTTGAGTTGACCTTAAAAGTGGAATCACTGTCACCTGTTGCAAGGTTTTTTTTACCAACTGTACTAGAAGCACCTTCGATGCCTACTTTAAGTTGTCTTCTGAAATTTTACGAATCAAATGTATGTAAAGCACTTCGACTTGCCTTAAAAATGAATTAACAAATGGTTCAATAAACACTGTAGTTCTTTTCTACCATCTTTCATCTTAATAACAGGTTTCTTAGCTATGTCTTGTTGCAGTCCTTTTTCCTTTATCTTGATCTATATATAAGGTATACCACGTTTCTTTGCTTTTAGTATTAATTCATTTTTAGTGAAAACTTCTGTATGGGGTAACACTTGATGCGTTTTGTCTTCAATAAGCTTTACCAACACGTCTTTTGGGTTTATACTATATCCTTTTAACCCCAAATCCTTTGTTTACCGTTATTTGTAAATGACCCGTTGGTATTGTCTTTATAAACCTAGCGTAACCTCTTTATTATGTAGAGCATGTATATTAACTGACAATCTAGGCGTACCCGATATGTTTTTGTTTGTTAATGCCATTATTTATTTAATACTTACACACATATGTCTTTTATGATTATTTTTTTTTCAATTTTACACCCCTAACCACCACTTGTAATTTTTTTAATCTAATGTTTACTAGATGTGAAAAGAAAAATAAGGACACGTACTACTACGCGGTTTTCTGTCTAATAAGGGTATAGGCAGTCGTACTTATGATGAACGGTCCTTCCAACGTTCTTGTTTCGTAATACAACCCACTACAAGCCCACACCTTACTTGTTACCCGTTTTATTGACTTCAAGATTAGTAGGTAAGTATCACAAATTATTTCATCCCCACTTGTAGTGTCAATAATTTGGTTCACCTCACTTGTTGGCAGGTCCTTCCATTTTTGTTTTTCTTTTGTGTCAAAGGTATTCAGATCAATGAAATAATATTGATTATAAGATGCCATCATAATCCTAAATATTCCTATATTCTGTTTTTTTTTTCAATTTAAAAACCACCACCCGTACTCCTATTCAAATTCTAACCCTAACACCCCTTACCCTAACACACCTTACTCTAAAACCTTAAACACCTTAATGAGCAGTTTTAAATCAGACTACTTTAACTTTTACACCATGATGCTTATTTACCTGTATAATGTTACGTCATAACTTTTACTTACTAATATGACGTCACTTTTTTCACTGTCACCTTCCTACTTTCACGTTCACTGTTTATTACTAAAATTGAAAGTGTTGCAGCATTCTCTATTCTACACCACTGGTATGAACCCAGGCTATTCACTACTTTTTTTTTTATATAATCCAGAGCCATCTGCATTACAGTGGTTCCGAAATTCATATAACGTATTTAACTTACAAACCACATATTCGGATCATCTTAGCATATCCTTACGGCAAAGTTCCGATTTAATATTTTTCTGGGATCATGGCAATCCTGACCACAATTGGGGTTAAAAGTTGTGCCTTAACATATTTTCATAATAATCATGTCAGAAAATACACAAATACAAACATTATGCTATGGTAACGTTGTTACCATAACGCTATAGTGAGTGACGTTATTGTATTATTCATTAGCTATCATGACGATTAAACGTATATAGAACACACAACGCATTTATTGAGATTTTTTAACATTTATGGTGCCGTGACGGACGTTAAAGGCAATACGTGTCGGCAACAGAGCAGCATTGACGAAGCTATCAATCAAATTCGAGGAGCTGAAAGAGAATCCTGAAAACGTCAAAATGGAGGAGTTCAAAGCCATAGAGTATGCCGTAACCCAGAAAAAGAAGATTATTCATGATTTAAACGAGAAGATGAAAGAAATCCAACACGAGGATCACATTGAACAAGAAATTACAGACTTGAATGAGTATATGCTTGATTTAGACAGTAAACTAAAGCAAATACGAAAACTTAAGCAAACAATCAAATCCCCCAACAATAATTCTAATTTAAAAGAAAGTAAACAATGAACGCTAACACTGAATGCTATATACCTACATCAAACGCTATTTATACAAACACATCAGCCGTTTACATGCTAAACACTAGAAAACGAATTCCATCGGAGGAAAATCCTACCGGAAATCAATCAAGCAACTTTATTGGTCCGATTTTACTATCATACAATACTCAGGAAGATTGTTCGTATATACACCCACCAGCCCAACTACCAAATGTATTTGGTAATGTAAATCATAGATTATTTTAATTAGATTAGCCACATTTTGACGGGTATGTTTTGCAGTTGAGCACATTTTGGGACTTTTGCGAATGTACCATACACTAAAATAGTAGCCTTACACCAATACAAAAATTTAGTTATCTGAAAGCCCAGCTTATAAGAACCGCCGCCTAAACCATAGCAGGATTTGCGCTTACGCACACCAATTATGAGACAGCCGTTTGTTTGCTAAGAGAGAGATTTGGAAACTCACACAATTTTTTAATGCTTACATGAAATCACTCATGAGCTTACCCGCACCGACAAATGATGCATTTAGCTTGAGATCTTACGGAGACAAACTTGAATCATATGTGCGAGGATTAGAGTCACTTTGTCAAACACCTGAGATGTATGGTTCGCTTTAGTTTTGGACAAGTTACCGATTGACATGAGAAAATCTATTGCAAGAAAACGCGGGAGATATAACTTGATATTGAAAAATCTACGAATAGCAATAACTAAAGAGATTGAAATACTTAAAGCTGGCGAAGGAGTCATGAATTTAGACATATTGTACGCCACTGCACTTTTTTATGGGTACGCAATCACATTCATACAAGAGCGAATTCAAAGACACACGTAAGATGGTAAATACACATACATGTATATTTTTTTTAACTGAGCACTATCCGGCGGAGTGCCCTGAAGTAACAGACGTAAACATAAGAAATCAAATTGTAAAACAGAAACAGTTATGCTTTAACTGTAAAGGGTCACACTAAGTAGCCGCATGCCACTCTACTGAACGATGTATACTAGCATATGTAAAGGAAAAGAGGTAATTCCAGGTATGACACCGCAGCCTACAATACAATAGTCAGCAATCAACGTAGCTGAAACACCAAACGAGACTACAGTAATGTATCCATCACATCAGAGTCACGACATTCTCTCGAAAACAACAACTGCACCAGTTGTAAATAACGACCAAGAACTAGAAAGTAACATCTTATTTGACGAGGGAGCACAGCCTTCTTCAATTTTATAACTCAGAAATTAACTGATAAATTAGAAACAAATCCTACAGAAAAAGTAAGCATTCATCCGTCTGTGATTTGAAATTTATCCCAGAAGGTTCGCAACTTAGACACTGCAACAATACAGTTACAGACCGACACAGTAGAAAAAGTCCACATCGACACACTCATTGTTCCAGAGATTGCCGTTCCGATTTAAAACAAGATTTCACAGACTACAAGGAACTTTCCACTTTTAAACTTAAGTACAGAACGTTTCGAAATTGACTTACTCATAGGCACCGACTACTACTGGTAAATTATCGAGGACAGAGTTATAAGAGGAAAATGACCAATCGTTGTACAGTCAAAGTTCGGATGTGTGTTATCAGGACTAATCAATAGAAACATCCACCATCCGACAACATCTATAGCTCTGGTAAACGTCATTGAAAACAAGAACACAGCGAAAAAGGAAAGTCCACGGCAAAGTTGCTATGGAAACATGACCGTTCAGATGATATACCTTCACGCACGACCGTTGACGAAATAAGACCAGAAGACACATCACAATGGCTCGTACAAAGTAGATCGCACATGAACCCACTTAAGGAAAATTTCAAAGAAAGTAACTTGCTACCTAGACGAACGAACACACCCTCAACTGGTAGAGTCAAGAACCCAAATAGATACAAGAAAGGAACTTACAACGCATCAAGAAAATTACCGCTGAGTGATGCTACAGTAGGCGGCAGAAGAAAGATCCATGAATGGACTATGAGATAAACTTTAGTTGTGATCAGTTAAGGTTAAGGAACTAGATTATTTTATTTGAGATGGACATAAATTTAAATTTCTTTTATCTATATTGTGAACTTACATTTTCTTACAATTTTTCGTTACATACTTCAGAAAATACGCAAGGTACAAACATTATGCTATGGTAACGTTGTAACTATAACGCTATAGTAAGTGATGTTATTCTTTATTCATTACCTATCACTACATTTAAACGTATATAGAAAACACAACGCATTTATTGAGATTCTTCAACAATCTTACATTCGGAATTCCTAAGAATATCTTTACGGTAATTTTCGAACCTTTCCAAGCTCATTTCAAAGGTATTGACCTAGGCTATTCCTTACTTAAATATTTTTCTGGGATCCGGGCCCGTCTGGCCACCACAGAGGTTCAAACGTGCCCCTTAACGCAATTTTCCGTATTAACCATATGCATACATTCGGTACTTTTCGGCATATACCAACGGCAAAGTTCCGAACCGGACCTAGCTCATTTCAAAGGTACTGATCCAAGCTATTCCCCACTTAAATATTTTTCTGGGATCCGGGCCCGTCTGGCCTACACAGAGGTTCAAAGTTGCTCATTTACGTATTTTCCATATCAAACACACATTCGGTACTCCTCGACATATCACTACGGCAAAGTTCCGAACCGGACCTAGTTCATTTCAAAGGTATTGATCCAAGCTATTTGCCAGTTAAATAGTTTTCTGGGATCCGGGCCCGTCTGGCCACCACAGAGGTTCAAAGTTGCACATTTACGTAATTTCCAAATCAAACACACATTCGGTACTCCTCGACATATCCCTACGACAAAGTTCCGAACCGGACCTAGCTCATTTTAAAGGTATTGATTCAAGCTATTTCCCACTTAAATATTTTTCTGGGATCCGGGCCCGTCTGGCCACCACAGAGGTTCAAAGGTGCCCCTTAACGTAATTTTCCGTATTAACCATATGCATACATTCGATACTTTTCGGCATATACCAACGGCAAAGTTCCGAACCGGACCTAGCTCATTTTAAAGGTATTGACCAAAGCTATTCCCCACTTAAATATTTTTCTGGGATCCGGGTCCGTCTGGCCACAACAGAGGTTCAAAGTTGCCAATTTACGTATTTTCCATACCAACCACACATTCGGTACTCCTCGACATATCCCTACGGCAAAGTTCCAAACCGGACCTAGCTCATTTTAAAGGTATTGACCCAAGCTATTCCCCACTTAAATATTTTTCTGGGATCCGGGCCCGTCTGGCCACCACAGAGGTTCAAAGTTGCCAATTTACGTATTTTCCATACCAACCACACATTCGGTACTCTTCGACATATCCCTACGGCAAAGTTCCGAACTGGACCTAGCTCATTTTAAAGGTATTGATCCAAGCTATTTGCCACTTAAATATTTTTCTGGGATCCGGGCCCGTCTGGCCACCACAGAGGTTCAGAGTTGCCCATTTACGAATTTTCCATATCAACCACACATTCGGTACTCCTCGACATATCCCTACGGCAAAGTTCCGAACCGGACCTAGCTCATTTCAAAGGTATTGATTCAAGCTATTTGCCACTTAAATATTTTTCTGGGATCCGGGCCCGTCTGGCCACCACAGAGGTTCAAAGGTGCCCCTTAACGTAATTTTCCGTATTAACCATATGCATACATTCGATACTTTTAGGCATAAACCAACGGCAAAGTTCCGAACCAGACCTAGCTCATTTTAAAGGTATTGACCCAAGTTATTCCCCACTTAAATATTTTTCTGGGATCCGGGCCCGTCTGGCCACCACAGAGGTCAAAGTTGCCAATTTACGTATTTTCCATACCAACCACACATTCGGTACTCCTCGACATATCCCTACGGCAAAGTTCCGAACCGGATCTAGCTCATTTCAATGGTATTGATCCAAGCTATTTGCCAGTTAAATATTTTTTTGGGATCCGGGCCCGTCTGGCCACAACAGAGGTCCAAAGTTGCCCATTTACGTATTTTCCATATCAACCACACATTCGGTACTCCTCGACATATCCCTACGGCAAAGTTCCGAACCGGACCTAGCTCATTTCAAAGGTCTTGATTCAAGCTATTTGCCACTTAAATATTTTTTCTGTGATCCGGGCCCGTCTAGCCATCACAGAGGTTCATAGGTGTCCCTTAACGTAATTTTCCGTTTTAACCATATGCATACATTCGGTACTTTTCGGCATATACCAACGGCAAAGTTCCGAACCGGACCTAGCTCATTTTAAAGGTATTGACCCAAGCTATTCCCCACTTAATTATTTTTCTGGGATCCGGGCCCGTCTGGCCACCACAGAGGTTCAAAGTTGCCAATTTACGTATTTTCCATACCAACCACACATTCGGTACTCCTCGACATATCCCTACGGCAAAGTTCCGAACCGGACCTAGCTCATTTTAAAGGTATTGATCCAAGCTATTCCCCACTTAAATATTTTTCTGGGATCCGGGCCCGTCTGGCCACCACAGAGGTTCAAAGTTGCCAAATTACGTATTTTCCATACCAACCACACATTCAGTACTCTTCGACATATCCCTACGGCAAAGTTCCGAACTGGACCTAGCTCATTTTAAAGGTATTGATCCAAGCTATTTGCCACTTAAATATTTTTCTGGGATCCGGGCCCGTCTGGCCACCACAGAGGTTCAAAGGTGCCCCTTAACGTAATTTTCCGCATTAACCATATGCATACATTCGATACTTTTCGGCATATACCAACGGCAAAGTTCCGAACCGGACCTAGCTCATTTTAAAGGTATTGACCCAAGCTATTCCCAACTTAAATATTTTTCTGGGATCCGGGCCCGTCTGGCCACCACAGAGGTCAAAGTTGCCAATTTACCTATTTTCCATACCAACCACACATTCGGTAGTCCTCGACATATCCCTACGGCAAAGTTCCGAACCGGATCTAGCTCATTTCAATGGTATTGATCCAAGCTATTTGCCAGTTAAATATTTTTCTGGGATCCGGGCCCGTCTGGCCACAACAGAGGTTCAAAGTTGCCCATTTACGTATTTTCCATATCAACCACACATTCGGTACTCCTCGACATATCCCTACGGCAAAGTTCCGAACCGGACCTCGCTCATTTCAAAGGTCTTGATTCAAGCTATTCCCCACTTAAATATTTTTTCTGTGATCCGGGCCCGTCTGGCCATCACAGAGGTTCATAGGTGTCCCTTAACGTAATTTTCCGTTTTAACCATATGCATACATTCGGTACTTTTCGGCATATACCAACGGCAAAGTTCCTAACAGGACCTAGCTCATTTTAAAGGTATTGACCCAAGCTATTCCCCACTTAAATATTTTTCTGGGATCCGGGCCCGTCTGGCCACCACAGAGGTTCAAAGGTGCCCCTTAACGTAATTTTCCGTTTTAACCATATGCATACATTCGGTACTTTTCGGCATATACCAACGGCAAAGTTCCGAACAAGACCTAGCTCATTTTAAAGGTATTGACCCAAGCTATTCCCCACTTAAATATTTTTCTGGGATCCGGGCCCGTCTGGCTACCACAGAGGTTCAAAGGTGCCCCTTAACGTAATTTTCCGTTTTAACCATATGCATACATTCGGTACTTTTCGGCATATACCAACGGCAAAGTTCCGAACAAGACCTAGCTCATTTTAAAGGTATTGACCCAAGCTATTCCCCACTTAAATATTTTTCTGGGATCCGGGCCCGTCTGGCCACCACAGAGGTTCAAAGGTGCCCCTTAACGTAATTTTCCGTTTTAACCATATGCATACATTCGGTACTTTTCGGCATATACCAACGGCAAAGTTCCGAACCGGACCTAGCTCATTTTAAAGGTATTGACCCAAGCTTTTCCCCACTTAAATATTTTTCTGGGATCCGGGCCCGTCTGGCGACCACAGAGGTTCAAAGGTGCCCCTTAACGTAATTTTCCGTTTTAACCATATGCATACATTCGGTACTTTTCGGCATATACCAACGGCAAAGTTCCGAACCGGACCTAGCTCATTTTAAAGGTATTGACCCAAGCTATTCCCCACTTAAATATTTTTCTGGGATCCGGGCCCGTCTGGCCACCACAGAGGTTCAAAGGTGCCCCTTAACGTAATTTTTCATTTTAACCATATGCATACATTCGGTACTTTTCGGCATATACCAACGGCAAAGTTCCGAACCGGACCTAGCTCATTTTAAAGGTATTGACCCAAGCTATTCCCCACTTAAATATTTTTCTGGGATCCGGGCCCGTCTGGCCACCACAGAGGTTCAAAGGTGCCCCTTAACGTAATTTTCCGTTTTAACCATATGCATACATTCGGTACTTTTCGGCATATACCAACGGCAAAGTTCCGAACAAGACCTAGCTCATTTTAAAGGTATTGACCCAA
This sequence comes from Mytilus edulis, assembly GCF_963676685.1. Classification (NCBI taxonomy): domain Eukaryota; kingdom Metazoa; phylum Mollusca; class Bivalvia; order Mytilida; family Mytilidae; genus Mytilus; species Mytilus edulis. Next base: position 73,272,432 of record NC_092349.1, on the reverse strand, counting down.
GCTATTCCCCACTTAAATATTTTTGTGGGATCCGGGCCCGTCTGGCCACCACAGAGGTTCAAAGGTGCCCCTTAACGTAATTTTCCGTTTTAACCATATGCATACATTCGGTACTTTTCGGCATATACCAACGGCAAAGTTCCGAACCGGACCTAGCTCATTTTAAAGGTATTGACCCAAGCTATTCCCCACTTAAATATTTTCTGGGATCCGGGCCCGTCTGGCCACCACAGAGGTTCAAAGGTGCCCCTTAACGTAATTTTCCGTTTTAACCATATGCATACATTCGGTACTTTTCGGCATATACCAACGGCAAAGTTCCGAACCGGACCTAGCTCATTTTAAAGGTATTGACCCAAGCTATTCCCAAGTTAAATATTTTTCTGGGATCCGGGCCCGTCTGGCCACCACAGAGGTTCAAAGGTGCCCCTTAACGTAATTTTCCGTTTTAACCATATGCATACATTCGGTACTTTTCGGCATATACCAACGGCAAAGTTCCGAACAAGACCTAGCTCATTTTAAAGGTATTGACCCAAGCTATTCCCCACTTAAATATTTTTCTGGGATCCGGGCCCGTCTGGCCACCACAGAGGTTCAAAAGTGCCCCTTAACGTAATTTTCCGTTTTAACCATATGCATACATTCGGTACTTTTCGGCACATACCAACGGCAATGTTCCGAATCGGACCTAGCTCATTTTAAAGGTATTGACCCAAGCTATTCCCCACTTAAATATTTTTCTGGGATCCGGGCCCGTCTGGCCACCACAGAGGTTCAAAGGTGCCCCTTAACGTAATTTTCCGTTTTAACCATATGCATACATTCAGTACTTTTCGGCATATACCAACGGCAAAGTTCCGAACCGGACCTAGCTCATTTTAAAGGTATTGACCCAAGCTATTCCCCACTTAAATATTTTTCTGGGATCCGGGCCCGTCTGGCCACCACAGAGGTTCAAAGGTGCCCCTTAATGTAATTTTCCGTTTTAACCATATGCATACATTCGGTACTTTTCGGCATATACCAACGGCAAAGTTCCGAACAAGACCTAGCTCATTTTAAAGGTATTGACACAAGCTATTCCCCACTTAAATATTTTTCTGGGATCCGGGCCCGTCTGGCCACCACAGAGGTTCAAAGGTGCCCCTTAACGTAATTTTCCGTTTTAACCATATGCATACATTCGGTACTTTTCGGCATACACCAACGGCAAAGTTCCGAACCGTACCTAGCTCATTTTAAAGTTATTGACCCAAGCTATTCCCCACTTAAATATTTTTCTGGGATCCGGGCCCGTCTGGCCACCACAGAGGTTCAAAGGTGCCCCTTAACGTAATTTTCCGTTTTAACCATATGCATACATTCGGTACTTTTCGGCATATACCAACGGCAAAGTTCCGAACCGGACCTAGCTCATTTCAAAGGTATTGATCCAAGCTATTCCCCACTTAAATATTTTTCTAGAATCCGGGCCCGTCTGGCCACCACAGAGGTTCAAAGGTGCCCCTTAACGTAATTTTCCGTTTTAACCATATGCATACATTCGGTACTTTTCGGCATATACCAACGGCAAAGTTCCGAACAAGACCTAGCTCATTTTAAAGGTATTGACCCAAGCTATTCCCCACTTAAATATTTTTCTGGGATCCGGGCCCGTCTGGCCACCACAGAGGTTCAAATGTGCCCCTTAACGTAATTTTCCGTTTTAACCATATGCATACATTAGGTACTTTTCGGCATATACCAACGGCAAAGTTCCGAACCGGACCTAGCTCATTTTAAAGGTATTGACCCAAGCTATTCCCCACTTAAATATTTTTCTGGGATCCGGGCCCGTCTGGCCACCACAGAGGTTCAAAGGTGCCCCTTAACGTAATTTTCCGTTTTAACCATATGCATACATTCGGTACTTTTCGGCATATACCAACGGCAAAGTTCCGAACCGGACCTAGCTCATTTTAAAGGTATTGACCTAAGCTATTCCCCACTTAAATATTTTTCTGGGATCCGGGCGCGTCTGGCCACCACAGAGGTACAAAGGTGCCCCTTAACGTAATTTTCCGTTTTAACCATATGCATACATTCGGTACTTTTCGGCATATACCAACGGCAAAGTTCCGAACAAGACCTAGCTCATTTTAAAGGTATTGACCCGAGCTATTCCCCACTTAAATATTTTTCTGGGATCCGGGCCCGTCTGGCCACCACAGAGGTTCAAAAGTGCCCCTTAACGTAATTTTCCGTTTTAACCATATGCATACATTCGGTACTTTTCGGCATATACCAACGGCAAAGTTCCGAACCGGACCTAGCTCATTTTAAAGGTATTGACCCAAGCTATTCCCCACTTAAATATTTTTCTGGGATCCGGGCCCGTCTGGCCACCACAGAGGTTCAAAGGTGCCCCTTAACGTAATTTTCCGTTTTAACCATATGCATACATTCGGTACTTTTCGGCATATACCAACGGCAAAGTTCCGAACAAGACCTAGCTCATTTTAAAGGTATTGACCCAAGCTATTCCCCACTTAAATATTTTTCTGGGATCCGGGCCCGTCTGGCCACCACAGAGGTTCAAAAGTGCCCCTTAACGTAATTTTCCGTTTTAACCATATGCATACATTCGGTACTTTTCGGCACATACCAACGGCAATGTTCCGAATCGGACCTAGCTCATTTTAAAGGTATTGACCCAAGCTATTCCCCACTTAAATATTTTTCTGGGATCCGGGCCCGTCTGGCCACCACAGAGGTTCAAAGGTGCCCCTTAACGTAATTTTCCGTTTTAACCATATGCATACATTCAGTACTTTTCGGCATATACCAACGGCAAAGTTCCGAACCGGACCTAGCTCATTTTAAAGGTATTGACCCAAGCTATTCCCCACTTAAATATTTTTCTGGGATCCGGGCCCGTCTGGCCACCACAGAGGTTCAAAGGTGCCCCTTAATGTAATTTTCCGTTTTAACCATATGCATACATTCGGTACTTTTCGGCATATACCAACGGCAAAGTTCCGAACAAGACCTAGCTCATTTTAAAGGTATTGACACAAGCTATTCCCCACTTAAATATTTTTCTGGGATCCGGGCCCGTCTGGCCACCACAGAGGTTCAAAGGTGCCCCTTAACGTAATTTTCCGTTTTAACCATATGCATACATTCGGTACTTTTCGGCATACACCAACGGCAAAGTTCCGAACCGTACCTAGCTCATTTTAAAGTTATTGACCCAAGCTATTCCCCACTTAAATATTTTTCTGGGATCCGGGCCCGTCTGGCCACCACAGAGGTTCAAAGGTGCCCCTTAACGTAATTTTCCGTTTTAACCATATGCATACATTCGGTACTTTTCGGCATATACCAACGGCAAAGTTCCGAACCGGACCTAGCTCATTTTAAAGGTATTGACCCAAGCTATTTCCCACTTAAATATTCTTCTGGGATCCGGGCCCGTCTGGCCACCACAGAGGTTCAAAGGTGCCCCTTAACGTAATTTTCCGTTTTAACCATATGCATACATTCGGTACTTTTCGGCATATACCAACGGCAAAGTTCCTAACAGGACCTAGCTCATTTTAAAGGTATTGACCCAAGCTATTCCCCACTTAAATATTTTTCTGGGATCCGGGCCCGTCTGGCCACCACAGAGGTTCAAAGGTGCCCCTTAACGTAATTTTCCGTTTTAACCATATGCATACATTCGGTACTTTTCGGCATATACCAACGGCAAAGTTCCGAACCGGACCTAGCTCATTTCAAAGGTATTGATCCAAGCTATTCCCCACTTAAATATTTTTCTAGAATCCGGGCCCGTCTGGCCACCACAGAGGTTCAAAGGTGCCCCTTAACGTAATTTTCCGTTTTAACCATATGCATACATTCGGTACTTTTCGGCATATACCAACGGCAAAGTTCCGAACAAGACCTAGCTCATTTTAAAGGTATTGACCCAAGCTATTCCCCACTTAAATATTTTTCTGGGATCCGGGCCCGTCTGGCCACCACAGAGGTTCAAATGTGCCCCTTAACGTAATTTTCCGTTTTAACCATATGCATACATTAGGTACTTTTCGGCATATACCAACGGCAAAGTTCCGAACCGGACCTAGCTCATTTTAAAGGTATTGACCCAAGCTATTCCCCACTTAAATATTTTTCTGGGATCCGGGCCCGTCTGGCCACCACAGAGGTTCAAAGGTGCCCCTTAACGTAATTTTCCGTTTTAACCATATGCATACATTCGGTACTTTTCGGCATATACCAACGGCAAAGTTCCGAACCGGACCTAGCTCATTTTAAAGGTATTGACCTAAGCTATTCCCCACTTAAATATTTTTCTGGGATCCGGGCGCGTCTGGCCACCACAGAGGTACAAAGGTGCCCCTTAACGTAATTTTCCGTTTTAACCATATGCATACATTCGGTACTTTTCGGCATATACCAACGGCAAAGTTCCGAACAAGACCTAGCTCATTTTAAAGGTATTGACCCGAGCTATTCCCCACTTAAATATTTTTGTGGGATCCGGGCCCGTCTGGCCACCACAGAGGTTCAAAAGTGCCCCTTAACGTAATTTTCCGTTTTAACCATATGCATACATTCGGTACTTTTCGGCATATACCAACGGCAAAGTTCCGAACCGGACCTAGCTCATTTTAAAGGTATTGACCCAAGCTATTCCCCACTTAAATATTTTTCTGGGATCCGGGCCCGTCTGGCCACCACAGAGGTTCAAAGGTGCCCCTTAACGTAATTTTCCGTTTTAACCATATGCATACATTCGGTACTTTTCGGCATATACCAACGGCAAAGTTCCGAACAAGACCTAGCTCATTTTAAAGGTATTGACACAAGCTATTCCCCACTTAAATATTTTTCTGGGATCCGGGCCCGTCTGGCCACCACAGAGGTTCAAAGGTGCCCCTTAACGTAATTTTCCGTTTTAACTTTATGCATACATTCGGTACTTTTCGGCATATACCAACGGCAAAGTTCCGAACCGGACCTAGCTCATTTTAAAGGTATTGACCCAAGCTATTCCCCACTTAAATATTTTTCTGGGATCCGTGCCCGTCTGGCCACCACAGAGGTTCAAAGGTGCCCCTTAACGTAATTTTCCGTTTTAACCATATGCATACATTCGGTACTTTTCGGCATATACCAACGGCAAAGTTCCGAGCCGGACCTAGCTCATTTTAAAGGTATTGACCCAAGCTATTCCCCACTTAAATATTTTTGTGGGATCCGGGCCCGTCTGGCCACCACAGAGGTTCAAAGGTGCCCCTTAACGTAATTTTCCGTTTTAACCATATGCATACATTCGGTACTTTTCGGCATATACCAACGGCAAAGTTCCGAACCATACCTAGCTCATTTTAAAGGTATTGACCCAAGCTATTCCCCACTTAAATATTTTTCTGGGATCCGGGCCCGTCTGGCCACCACAGAGGTTCAAAGGTGCCCCTTAACGTAATTTTCCGTTTTAACCATATGCATACATTCGGTACTTTTCGGCATATACCAACGGCAAAGTTCCGAACCGGACCTAGCTCATTTTAAAGGTATTGACCCAAGCTATTCCCCACTTAAATATTTTTCTGGGATCCGGGCCCGTCTGGCCACCACATAGGTTCAAAGGTGCCCCTTAACGTAATTTTCCGTTTTAACCATATGCATACATTCAGTACTTTTCGGCATATACCAACGGCAAAGTTCCGAACCGGACCTAGCTCATTTTAAAGGTATTGACCCAAGCTATTCCCCACTTAAATATTTTTCTGGGATCCGGGCCCGTCTGGCTACCACAGAGGTTCAAAGGTGCCCCTTAACGTAATTTTCCGTTTTAACCATATGCATACATTCGGTACTTTTCGGCATATACCAACGGCAAAGTTCCGAACAAGACCTAGCTCATTTTAAAGGTATTGACCCAAGCTATTCCCCACTTAAATATTTTTCTGGGATCCGGGCCCGTCTGGCCACCACAGAGGTTCAAAGGTGCCCCTTAACGTAATTTTCCGTTTTAACCATATGCATACATTCGGTACTTTTCGGCATATACCAACGGCAAAGTTCCGAACAAGACCTAGCTCATTTTAAAGGTATTGACCCAAGCTATTCCCCACTTAAATATTTTTCTGGGATCCGGGCCCGTCTGGCCACCACAGAGGTTCAAAGGTGCCCCTTAACGTAATTTTCCGTTTTAACCATATGCATACATTCGGTACTTTTCGGCATATACCAACGGCAAAGTTCCGAACCGGACCTAGCTCATTTTAAAGGTATTGACCCAAGCTTTTCCCCACTTAAATATTTTTCTGGGATCCGTGCCCGTCTGGCCACCACAGAGGTTCAAAGGTGCCCCTTAACGTAATTTTCCGTTTTAACCATATGCATACATTCGGTACTTTTCGGCTTATACCAACGGCAAAGTTCCGAACCGGACCTAGCTCATTTTAAAGGTATTGACCCAAGCTATTCCCCACTTAAATATTTTTGTGGGATCCGGGCCCGTCTGGCCACCACAGAGGTTCAAAGGTGCCCCTTAACGTAATTTTTCGTTTTAACCATATGCATACATTCGGTACTTTTCGGCATATACCAACGGCAAAGTTCCGAACCGGACCTAGCTCATTTTAAAGGTATTGACCCAAGCTATTCCCCACTTAAATATTTTTCTGGGATCCGGGCCCGTCTGGCCACCACAGAGGTTCAAATGTGCCCCTTAACGTAATTTTCCGTTTTAACCATATGCATACATTCGGTACTTTTCGGCATATACCAACGGCAAAGTTCCGAACAAGACCTAGCTCATTTTAAAGGTATTGACCCAAGCTATTCCCAACTTAAATATTTTTCTGGGATCCGGGCCCGTCTGGCCACCACAGAGGTTCAAAGGTGCCCCTTAACGTAATTTTCCGTTTTAACCATATGCATACATTCGGTACTTTTCGGCATATACCAACGGCAAAGTTCCGAACCGGACCTAGCTCATTTTAAAGGTATTGACCCAAGCTATTCCCCACTTAAATATTTTCTGGGATCCGGGCCCGTCTGGCCACCACATAGGTTCAAAGGTGCCCCTTAACGTAATTTTCCGTTTTAACCATATGCATACATTCAGTACTTTTCGGCATATACCAACGGCAAAGTTCCGAACCGGACCTAGCTCATTTTAAAGGTATTGACCCAAGCTATTCCCCACTTAAATATTTTTGTGGGATCCGAGCCCGTCTGGCCACCACAGAGGTTCAAAGGTGCCCCTTAACGTAATTTTCCGTTTTAACCATATGCATACATTCGGTACTTTTCGGCATATACCAACGGCAAAGTTCCGAACAAGACCTAGCTCATTTTAAAGGTATTGACCCAAGCTATTCCCCACTTAAATATTTTTCTGGGATCCGGGCCCGTCTGGCCACCACAGAGGTTCAAAGGTGCCCCTTAACGTAATTTTCCGTTTTAACCATATGCATACATTCGGTACTTTTCGGCATATACCAACGGCAAAGTTCCGAACCGGACCTAGCTCATTTTAAAGGTATTGACCCAAGCTTTTCCCCACTTAAATATTTTTCTGGGATCCGTGCCCGTCTGGCCACCACAGAGGTTCAAAGGTGCCCCTTAACGTAATTTTCCGTTTTAACCATATGCATACATTCGGTACTTTTCGGCTTATACCAACGGCAAAGTTCCGAACCGGACCTAGCTCATTTTAAAGGTATTGACCCAAGCTATTCCCCACTTAAATATTTTTGTGGGATCCGGGCCCGTCTGGCCACCACAGAGGTTCAAAGGTGCCCCTTAACGTATTTTTTCGTTTTAACCATATGCATCCATTCGGTACTTTTCGGGATATACCAACGGCAAAGTTCCGAACCGGACCTAGCTCATTTTAAAGGTATTGACCCAAGCTATTCCCCACTTAAATATTTTTCTGGGATCCGGGCCCGTCTGGCCACCACAGAGGTTCAAATGTGCCCCTTAACGTAATTTTCCGTTTTAACCATATGAATACATTCGGTACTTTTCGGCATATACCAACGGCAAAGTTCCGAACAAGACCTAGCTCATTTTAAAGGTATTGACCCAAGCTATTCCCCACTTAAATATTTTTCTGGGATCCGGGCCCGTCTGGCCACCACAGAGGTTCAAAGGTGCCCCTTAACGTAATTTTCCGTTTTAACCATATGCATACATTCGGTACTTTTCGGCATATACCAACGGCAAAGTTCCGAACCGGACCTAGCTCATTTTAAAGGTATTGACCCAAGCTATTCCCCACTTAAATATTTTCTGGGATCCGGGCCCGTCTGGCCACCATAGAGGCTCAAAGGTGCCCCTTAACGTAATTTTCCGTTTTAACCATATGCATACATTCGGTACTTTTCGGCATATACCAACGGCAAAGTTCCGAACCGGACCTAGCTCATTTTAAAGGTATTGACCCAAGCTATTCCCAAGTTAAATATTTTTCTTGGATCCGGGCCCGTCTGGCCACCACAGAGGTTCAAAGGTGCCCCTTAACGTAATTTTCCGTTTTAACCATATGCATACATTCGGTACTTTTCGGCATATACCAACGGCAAAGTTCCGAACAAGACCTAGCTCATTTTAAAGGTATTGACCCAAGCTATTCCCCACTTAAATATTTTTCTGGGATCCGGGCCCGTCTGGCCACCACAGAGGTTCAAAGGTGCCCCTTAACGTAATTTTCCGTTTTAACCATATGCATACATTCGGTACTTTTCGGCATATACCAACGGCAAAGTTCCGAACCGGACCTAGCTCATTTTAAAGGTATTGACCCAAGCTATTCCCCACTTAAATATTTTTGTGGGATCCGAGCCCGTCTGGCCACCACAGAGGTTCAAAGGTGCCCCTTAACGTAATTTTCCGTTTTAACCATATGCATACATTCGGTACTTTTCGGCATATACCAACGGCAAAGTTTAAAACGGAATGAAATGCTTTAGAAATTAGCAGAAACCGTGAAATTGTCGATTTCCGCTGTTAGATTGCATTTAACCAAGATTTAGCGATTTTTGGAACGTTTGAGCCTCACGCAGTTTTTTGGTTTTTAGACATATCGTCAAAATTGGCTGCTGGAAAAAAGTGGCTGCTATCTTGATTGGCCGATAAAAGTGGCTGCCAGCTTGAGTCTGGTAAGGGAATGCATCGATAATAAAATGTGACAATATTCAAGGGTATTGCGTCCAAGTTCTAACGTCACTTGTTGGTACCCACTAATTTACCGACGACATTCCCATATTAATGACCAGTGTGTCAACCTTGTATCTGTCGTCGTTTAAAGAAGTTCACTATGACAAGCACGATAAAGGAGTAGGTCCGGTAAGGGCCGATTTTGGCCTTAAATTTCAGGTTTATCTAACGAAAGATTTTTGGACACTTTTTAAACACTTAAATGTCTATTTCAATTGATTCAATTAGTTTAAGGGAAAGATTTTAACTGATTTAGTCATTAAAAACGCTCCGATTCAAGCTTAAATATGAAAAATCTATCAAAAATGCCAAAAAACGTCACTTTTCAGATGTTTTTTGTCAAAAATGAAAGTGGCCGCATCCGTGTTCATCCTCAACCTTTATATATGTTATGTATTATCATCAAATACAACTTACATTTCAATAATATGAATGAACACGAATGCGGCCACTTTCATTTAAGACGGAAACCGTCTAAAATTTAACTAACATGCTCAAATTGTGAAGATTTCAGTAATTTAGCATGACTTAATGATGCTAGTACCCGATATATAAGCATTGTATTTGTCAAAAACAGCCCATATTTATGTAGCAGAAGCATTCTACTTTCCAGTAAATAGCTAAAAGATTACATTTTCACAATTTTGTAAAACTGCTATACTTTGGGGCCAAAGAGGGGTCTTACTGAACCTACTCATTTGTTTTCAAAATTCATTTACCTTCAAAAAAAAAATTATATAAAATATATAAAATTGCATAATTGTATATCTTGATTCTAAGTAGTTATTTGTTTTCCAGGGCTTAACAAGTGATTATAATATTATATAATAAATATCAATTTAAATTTGTCGTTTACTTGTAAAAACTTGTATTTATTTTTTTGTAATAATTGCACAGTCAGTCACTTGAATTATATACGATTTTTTATCCCTTTTTTTCTCTAAGAATGTCAGTAAGACACACAGTGGGCACAATGTAGATGTGAAAGCTATTCCCGTACAATTTAGAAATACTAACTGTCTTGTAAATAAGTTCCATAGCACAGATAATAAGAAGAGGAGGCATCTTTCAAAGTGCACTTATATCAACATGTTTCTATCATCTTAGTATTCTGTGATATAATTCTCAAGTACACAATGGGTCACATACATGTTGTTGCCGCTATTTAGAAGATGAATGTAAACAAACAGTCTTTTAATGGGTCAGCTGCTTCTGTTCGCTTTGTTGCACCAGCAATCTGCATCGTACATTCGGTGATTAGGATACATTTATGAGACACCAAGCTTGACATTACATAAAAAAAAACTGATTCAACAATGTCAACAATAAAAGAGTCATAAAATTAAATTGAAAATGTCCATATTTGACCAAACAAAAGTGACATCCCTATGAGATAGTGCAGACATATCAGTATTATATTACATTTACGTTTGTTGGACATTTTCACATCGTAAAGTAAACACTGAAATGTGGAATAAAGAATGTAATTATCAGACTGTCACTGGTTTTTTTTTTTCGGAATCTGAGACACTTGACCGAGTTTTTTCGACACTTGTACTAATGACGTCATACAACAATCGCTTCAGTACATGTTTACGATATTTTCTTTTATGACGTCAAAATCTTATGGAAACGTCTTGGATAGCCAGTAATAAACCTGGTAATCATATAAATATGTGAGTGTCTTAGTCCTTATCAAAGTCTGATTTAAAATCAATAGATAACCTACCAGGAATAATGTTTAAAAAAAAATCCTCTTGCTTCTACACACTCTAGTAACCGGAAGTCAACTTGTTTGTTTATTTTTAACGTCACAATAGTGGCGGGCACTTAGGGCACTGACAACGTCAAAAGATGCTTTTGATTGGAAGGAAGCAGTCAAGACACACAGTCAACAAAATTGAACATTATAAAATATGGGGGCAATATTTTGTTCCCATCAATTTGGGCATTTGGGAATCCGCTGAATCTTCTTTTTTTTTTAGAAAATAACAATAACCACCATGCCTCCTGCCACACCCCACACCCCCCTTTTCCCTTTTATGAAGTTAAATGGTCGTTCCCGAAGACGTTACGCACGTTATTGCGTCAATACTGTGTATTCAACAATTAAGTCCACACTAATAAACAGCTTTTCTATAAAATCATAACAGTTAAGATATGTATTAAAACTTATATCCATAGACTAGACAGGTAAATACTATTTCGAAAAAAGTGCAAATTGTTTTATCATACTTTACTATAGTCTAAAATAAGGACACTATATTGACAAAACGTCAAAAATATGCGTGTCAGACGTAACAGACTATACGCATAATAACTTTAGCAGGGGTGTTTGTGTTCTTCAAAACAGTGTTATATCCACGAAAATTCGAATTCATGATATGCTTTATATAAAGCACATGATATAGCCTAAAGTGTTACAATATTACTGAATATGCGCGTTCCTGTAACGATAAACGTTATTTTTTGGTAAAAACAAATAGTGGTCATTATGGTCAGATTTTGGATAATGTTAAGTTATCAAAATTTATAGGTTTTAAAATATAAGATTGTATGATATTTCGTTTGTGTAAATTATGCTCACAAAAGTACACATATGAGGGGGAGGACAGGAGCTTACCCTTCTCCCTTCTCCCACCACTTTTCTCCTTTCTTCTACCCCCGTTCTCCTTTCTCCCATTAGAATAAAACATCTCCTTTTGAGATATTTTTTCTTGAAATATTAGATCATTTTTTAAAAGGAGAGATATTTTATTTTTTCTCCTTTCTCCAACTTTTTCTCCTTTCTCCCACCACTCTTCTCCTTTCTCCTACCCCGTTCTCCTTTCTCCCATTAGAATAAAACATCTCCTTTTGAGATATTTTTTCTTGAAATATTAGATCATTTTTTAAAAGGAGAGATATTTTATTTTTTCTCCTTTCTCCCAGCCTTCCTCTCCTTTCTCCTACCCACTTTCTCCTTTCTCCCTGTCTCCCTTACCCCTGTCCTCCCCCTCACATATAGACAATATCAGAATCGAATTTTTGCAGCACTCACACTTCATATAAAAATGCAACGGCTTCTGGAAAATGTCTTGAAAGATGTCCAATGTCGGATTTTGCCGCTTTTCACAAATAAATTTGCATTTGCGACGCTATTCATTGAAAAATTAGATTAGTTGCATGCTACATATAGTGCTTTTCCGTAATTGTGCTTTAACTTTGCAAAACAGCTACATAGTTTTTAATAATTTGCCTAGTCAAAACGACTTCGTTATCAAAAAAATGAAATTTCTTGCAAGTTTGTCCACTGGACGATTTTCATACGTTTTCAACGTTGTCTATTCGGGGTACGCTATTTATGGTGGATCATCTGTATATTTCCTCAGACAGAATTTTCTTGATGGTCAGATACTATCAATAAGACCACAAAGTATTAAAAAAATCCGATGACTGGGGTTGTTCGTTTAGATGAGGTTCTTAAGTTGTGAAAAAGTTAGTATTATGAGAGGATAAAAAAATCCTCTTTTTCAAATTTTCAAAGTTTGGAAGCGTAAAACTTCGATTTTTTTTTGATTTTTCTGCAATAAGATTCATATGTATAGAACTTGAAAGTAAAAACAAAATTGGGCCTAAAGCGTGCCATTGGCTTTATACACCTCTCCACATCATACAAAGCTTGTAAATATATGAGATGAATTATGATTAACCTTTTATTTCTGACAATCGTTTCATTTCTTAATCTAATTGTACCGCTATTAGTCTATTGAATTTTATAAGCAAGACCCGTTTAACTTGTAATTCCCGCACACTTTTTATAGTAAAGCAAAATATATGTCTTCCTCTTTTTCGGATCTAAATGGGGAAACATTGCATTTTATTACGTTTTATGTCAATTGGTCTCTGGTAGAGAGTTGTCTCATTGGCACTCATCATACCGTATATATCTTCTCATTTCATATAGATTTATGCATTACCCAAATACTATATATTTTGTTGTTTGTTGCTAACGTTACTTTCAGTGGGAAATATTTCATGCATACTAGTACAACTAATCATTAAGAAGTATCCATATTGATATGCAAAACAAAAATTACAAGCGAAATAAAAAAAGCTTATCCCAAATAATCATTAATCGCCGTAAAACGTAAGAAATTGACGTTACCATCATTTGTTAACGTCTCAAGGAACAAAATAAGATAAAAAAAAAAAAAAAAAGCTAGAAAAGTTCATTGGTTATGGGTGTCATTTCTAAGATATTTTTGTTTTTTTTTGTTTTAAAAGCTAGATTTAGTTTTATGATAATTTCATTTCAAAAAGTATTGGAACATAACATTTACTATATTACGAATATAAGAAATGAAGATGTAAATAAAACTCTTTGAAATTGAAAAAAAAACTATCTAATTAAAATACAGATCTCTGATTTAGTTATACTATACATGTGAGCTCATATGAAGTTTAACGAAGGAGAACGTAATGAGAGACATATTACATATAGCTCATATGTAGTATAATGTAATATAACGAAATCAGAGAACGATATTTTAATTAGATATATATAGATTGTTGAAAAAAGTATTCAGTTTGGTCATGTTCAATTTGATATGGAAATTCCATTTTGTTAATTTGGTGCATTGGCTCCTTTTTGTGATGGAATGACAACCTATTTTGTTGAGCGTTATCTATTAAACGTTTTACAAGGATCTACTTACCCTTCCGCAGCATCTGAGATCACATCTAGATTTTGATGGGGTTAATTCGGGTTGCTCAGTCTTTAGTTTTCTTTGTTGTGTTTGTGCACTATTGTTTGTCTATTGGTCTTTTTCTTTTTTAGCCATGACGGTGTCTGTTTATTTTGGACATAGAGTTTGAATGTCCCTCTGCTATCTTACGCCCCTTTGACAGACTAGCCTTCCAGACAATTAGTTTAATTTAGGCCTAATGAAGTAACGGCTTCTCACACTAAAATGATCAACAGATTTCTTCACGTCCCTTTACGATCTAAACCTGTTTAAAGTCTAAGCACTTTTCAGCTAAACCTGTTTAAAATCTAAGCACTTTTCAGCTAATATGTTTCTAGTCTAAACACGTTTTAGCTAAACCTGTTTAAAGTCTAAGCACTTTTCAGCTAATATGTTTCTTGTCTAAACACTTTTCAGCTAAACCTGTTTAAAGTCTAAGTACTTTTCAGCTAATATGTTTCTAGTCTAAACACTTTTCAGCTAAACCTGTTTAAAATCTAAGCACTTTTCAGCTAATATGTTTCTAGTCTAAACACTTTTCAGCTATACCTGTTTAAAGTCTAAGCACTTTTCAGCTAATATGTTTCTAGTCTAAACACTTTTCAGCTAAACCTGTTTAAAGTCTAAGCACTTTTCAGCTAATATGTTTCTAGTCTACACACTTTTCAGCTAAACCTGTTTAAAGTCTAAGCACTTTTCAGCTAATATGTTTCTAGTCTAAACACTTTTCAGCTAAACCTGTTTAAAGTCTAAGCACTTATCAGCTAATATGTTTCTAGTCTACACACTTTTCAGCTATACCTGTTTAAAGTCTAAGCACTTTTCAGCTAATATGTTTCTAGTCTAAACACTTTTCAGTTATACCTGTTTAAAGTCTAAGCACTTTTCAGCTAATATGTTTCTAGTCTAAACACTTTTCAGCTATACCTGTTTAAAGTCTAAGCACTTTTCAGCTAATATGTTTCTAGTCTAAACACTTTTCAGCTATACCTGTTTAAAGTCTAAGCACTTTTCAGCTAATATGTTTCTAATATGTTTCTAGTCTAAACACTTTTCAGCTATACCTGTTTAAAGTCTAAGCACTTTTCAGCTAATATGTTTCTAGTCTAACCACTTTATAGCTGGACACGTTAATGCTGCAAGTAAGCACATTAAATATATAACATGTCTAGATTTAAAACATGTCAAAAATCTGTTTAATAATTGTTTTAGGTAAGTGTTTCGGTTCTAAACACAATTTTTAGAGTGTACTATGGTTACCTTGTTGATTGGTAAATCCAATTTCTTTTATAGGTAAAATAATGTTCCAAACGTATTTAAAACATGTAAATGACTTGTAATAGTGATTGGTGCCATTTATCTAATACTAGTAGTATTCTCCCAAAATGGAATATACGAGCTTAAACACCTTATGTTAATATATTGTCAATTCACGTATTCCGTAAACTCGTGAAATCCATTCCTAATACAGTACTGTAAATTCAGAAATAATTGCGTGCCTTCATAATTGCGATTTTGTCATTTTATATTAAAACGCGATATTAATTTTTGCGATATTTGAGGAAAATCCTGTTTAAATCATACAAAAAAATCAAAATGCGTGTTTGAATTATTGCAATTATAACCCTATCGCATTTTTCGCAATGATAAAAACATCGCAATAATTTCTAAATTTACAGTATCATGCACTGAGACTTATAAGTGACTGTTAATTACGCAGAATGGTTGTGTATATGAATAAGGTTAATGCCCGTAGCCAGGAATTTCCAAGGGGGGGGGGGGGGGTCGTTGGACTCATGAACTCGACTTTAACAGTCACAATTTGAACAAAACGTTGACTTTAACAGTACTTATTTGATTTCAAGGGGGGTTCGTCCGAACCCCCCCCCCCCCCCCCTGGCTACGGGTATGGTTATCTTCTTGACGCCCCCTCTCCCCACAGGCAATTATATATCAATATCAATGCTTAGAATGGACATTATAATACCAAGTTACGACTTTGTTGGATTTATACATTATTTTACGCTTTGTGGTACCGTTAAAGTCTACAATTCCTCTAAAGTCCACAACACCGCTAAGCTTAATCTAATTAACAAATCTCAGACTTTTTCAATAGCAGTTTAAATGTTTCACCTTGATTTTTATGCCCCATTTATACACATTATGTTTTCTGGTCTGTACGTCCGTTTGTTCGTTTGTCCATCCGTTCGTTTGTCTATCCCGCTTCAGGTTAAAGTTTTTGGTCGAGGTAGTTTTTGATGAAGTTGAAGTCCAACTAGTTTCAATTATTGATCATAAACAAATAGAAACTCAAAACAACCCAATGGAAGGTCCTCCTTATTTCTATGTTTAACAGCTAACATCTTACAGCTTGTCCCCTCTCCACATTTGAAAGGCAGAAAAGAAGCTCCGTAATTAGTGCAGACAATATATTTAATATCTCCTTATAAATAATATATATATACATGTAATCCGTTGGTTTTCGGACGTTCAAAAAGAAGTTCAATAACCGACCATTTCTTTAAATAGTTTTATATGCAAGGCAGTCTGGAATGCAACATTTTGCATATATTGCAAAACAGTTTAAAAGATTAACTAAAACATAACAACATTAAACAAGCAAAAATATTTAATATTTGTATATGAATAAAACAGCACATATAAAAGACTTTAAAAACATAAATTAGAATTGTAAAATGGCGTACAGTTAGTGTCATAAAAATTTCATCCATGATAATGTAAATACAATGTGCATATATGATAATTTAGTTCAAGGTTAAAAGTGATTTACTTTCTTTTATATCACAATTTCAATAGCAAATCAGTTGTGTTAAGAACCACTTTTATCTCAAGAATTCCCTGTCTGTCATCAGTAGCCAAAAACTGGTATTCACTAGTGACTCAGACCTGGTACATGTTCCCAATCACTTCCTTAAACATAACTGTTGTTATTCGAAAACTTATTATAATAATTATATATTGATAATTACACTGACAAGTTAAAACACTTCATTTTACCCTGAGGCTCTAAAATGATAAAAATTGGAATGTCAATGGATTTCTTCATTAAACACCTTATTTCATGTTTGAACCACCCTTTTTATAATGCATTTGAATGGGGATATATGGTTCGATCCCCCTTTAATAAATGGCTGGATCCGCCCCTGTACGTTATGACTGAATGCTAATTGGGAGTTAGTATGAACAAAAAAAAATGATCAAAGTTTTTTATAACATAAGTTATACGTCATTTCAGACACAACTGTATACTACACATCTATCTACAGATCACTTATGGCATCAGACATCAAAGCTTACTAATTAATAGAAACAATAGCACCATAAAATAAAAGTTAAAGGGGAGATTAATTTTACAATTGTTGTAATATAGTCCTTCCTCGGCATTCGTCATCACCACTCTGTTGTTGAGTCTTTGGACGGGTCGGTAGTCGTCTGAGATGTCCCGGTCTGTTTCATTGGCATAGTTCCTGTGCACCTGATGTCTAAATTTGTCAATCTGAAACAAAAATATTTTTTTTCTTGTTGATTCTTCTAATCCGGGATTTTTATGTTCCATACTTTTTATTTGTTATTATAAAATAAGAAAATGTGGTATGCTAGATGATTATCCACAAAGTAAAAGGGTGTACTGTAGTGGCACTGTCAAAACCTCGCTGTACATGTTATTAACGTTATTCATCTTTTCCCAACGTTTTGTTCAGTTCTTTTCTTGTCTGTGTATTTTTCCGTTATTTTTTTTTTTTTTTTAACCTTTTGCAAACAAAACCAGTTCAAACACTTCACCATTACTAAATTAACCTATTCTGAAATGTGTATTTATGGTTTTACTGTTTTCTTCTGATTGAATGTCGATGTTACTGGCTGTTTAAGAGCCCCTGCGCCAGTAATTGTATATTTATATATTGGTAACTGGAAAACAACCATGTAATACTAGTATTGACAGGCCTCTATATCTACAATATACATACCTGTTCTTCCGATATAATAATATGATTCTTAAATATTGTCCATATAACACTTTCATAACATGGTGGCGTTGTTAGGCTTCCATAGTATCGATAATACACACCAGCATCATGGGGGAATAAAGAATCTAGAGCGAAAGTATTAAGAAGTGCATGGTCATCTAAAAAAAAAAATGGACATTTATGTTTCGTTATATAAAGTGTGGTCTGAGAAGACACACATCCTTATGTATAACAATGTGTTAAACGCCATCGAAGCACTGAATTATATATATATTTAATATTATCAATATTCAGACATAAATTTAACACCTGTAGTGCTTTTTGAGTTGGCCTTTATAGCGTTTTTATTTTTATTTCAATTTACTGTTTCCCATTTGCTTTGACAGTAGCCTCTTCCCATCAGTTTAATAGATGATAACTTTTCGTAATAACTCTAAAAGAAGCATATAAATGCACTGTAACACACATCAGTAAAAACATCCTATGATGTCCATACTGTATATAGTATGTTCACCATTACAGTGTGCTTTATACTAGGAACTACTGCGATTGTTACATGCATGTATATGTATTCAACTGTACATTATGATAACTCGTGTATTTGAAACGCAAATATAAACGACTACACTGTTTAAATCATAAAGACTCTCGTCAACATTTCATGTTCTATATATATTGTCATTGTTGATTTTATTATACATGTTTGGGGTGGGTGCAGTCAAAAACTTATTTTCTGCGGCTATGTAATGTTTCAAAAAATATAATGACGTTTTCAGAAATCGATTATCTAGTTCTATAATCGTCCCTGATCAATGACGAGGACTGTCACTATACACCGTATGGCCTTCGACAATGAGTTCTGTTTTCAGAATACCATAATTATTACAATGACCTAGAATTACTGGCCTTATTATCCGTTATGGTAAAGTAAGAGGCGATCATAGACGGGTGACTTTTCATTGACGATTTTTTTCTTTTCCTTATCAAAAAGGGGAGCGCACGCCCTCTGCATCACAATTAAATCCGTGACTGTATCCTGGTCTATCTTTACTTTTTTTTGTATATCATACCTTTGTGTGAAATCTTGGTTAGATGCGAGATTATTTCATCAAAATGATGGTTAGTTTCTCCTATCTGAAATGATGGTATAACATGACAAAACAGGAAGAAAATATTCTTGAAGATAGTATATGTTATTTTCAAGTAGTAGGATGTTATTTGTCTGTTTGTCTTTTTCCTTTTTAGCCATGGTGTTTACCAGTTTATTTTCTATCTATGAGTTTGAATGTCCCGCTGGTATCGTTCTCCTCTCTTCTACGTAACCATATATATATATATATATATATATATATAAGAATAAGAATAAGAATACTTTATTAATCCAATTATGGACCCTTGCGGGTTTTATGTATTCCATATTGAAATTGTATAACAATTATTTGAAAGATTTTTATCTAAGCAATTCAAATTACACTTGCATAAATTAATTTTTGTTACTTTACGATTTTAATCAAAAAGGTAATCTATAGTCAAATATTATAAAAAATAATCTTGTATATTGATTCGATGAATAACAATTTTGCTACAAACTGTTAGTAAGAAGAACCGAAACGATTAATAAACGTAGTATGTATACAGAGTTTCAAATCTGGTACTATACTAACCTCAAACAAAAAAGCTAATACTGCAAGTCCTCCTGTCTTGTTTAGAGCATTGGAAAACACACCGTGTTGACTATTATACAGGACAACATGCATCTGGAGAAAAATAATACAATGTTGATAAATACATGTAGAAGTAGTCAAAAATAAAAGTAAAACAAAAATAAAGATGTTTTATGATGTAAATAGCATAAATTGAAACGTCTGTATGAATCCTTTTTCTAATAGAAACTGGATATTTATTCAATGATGTTTCTCGGGCTGAACAATATACATACACTAAAAGGATCATCATCTTGAATTCTTTGAATAATCTATTATAATCTATTAGAACTTCGTTTTTCTCGGTCTCTTTCGTATGAAACCTTTCGTCTCTCTCCGTTTTACTTTGAAACTGCCCAGACAGAATCCTGTCCATTCCCTCATATAAAGTATTTAATTATTGCCTTAATTTTTGTTTTATCAAAGCGGTTGTTATTATGAATATTCAGCGCTATTTAATCAGAAATCCATGCATTCAAAAGAAATTGTGCAAATTGAGTTCAACCCAGTTTTCGGCGGACTTGGCGTTGGTTGATCTATAGTTTCATGTAAATTTTTATTTGTAGTGCTATTAAAACTTTAGTTGTTGCCATTTTATTGCCTGTTTTTCATAGATTTTATAGTTTTTGAATGCTCCTTTATTTGCTATCTGCTAAGTTCATTCGTTCTTTTGTTTTACTTTATTTTTAGTTACCTCCATAGGGTATTGTTTTCCGTTAATGTTATGTTCGGAACCTCTTTTATCTTCGGAACCCCAGTGAAAATGGAATTGTTCTGCATTATACACTCCAGGCAATCCACCACCACTTAACTGCAGGTTATTTCCCTTTAAATCTATCTGAACTGAATAATAACAATAAATCATTAATAAAATGCAATTTGGAAAAAAATTGGGTGTAATAATAGTAGTGATATTAAGTCGTTTAAAACCTATTAAAAGATCAGCACAGGGTTGAAATTGAATCATAATGATTGTTAAAATGTATACAATGTTTAACATTTATTTAGTTTGTAACCGTAACAAGTGTTTCAGGATATATAGTTTGGAATAGTAAGTAAACAATAATTAAAAAAAAAAAAACGTACGCTAGGATCAATTGCCTATCTTCTATGTATTTTTTGTAAAATTGCTGCTTTTGACTGCTCAAACTCTACCTAATTATCTTCCATTTTCTTTCAATAAAAAACGTCGATTTGCGTGTAATTGATCAAAGATTAACCAAGGACTGACCAGAGTTATTTTTATTTTCTTTGTAGTTTAAACTTTACTTGCTCAATTTGATCATTTGTTTTGCAGTTCACAAGTGTAGAAATAATGTAATTGAAGTCTTATTGTCGAAAATTTTAAAAAATTACGGTCGCAATTTCCCCCCTTTTTCTGCTTTGCCTTTTTGCTACAATTGCAACCACTGCGCTCCTCCCAAATAAAAGATAGAAAAAAACTTACCACTATGGCCATTATTTTCTAGGGTCATTTTAAGATTGGTTACATTCTTTATATGATCAAAGTTAAACTGTGGTAAACTGTTGTTGACTACTACTTCGGACACTCCTATACTAATCGGCGATTGCTGTTGTCCACCACAGTTTGGATAACTATTGGGCCAAAATTTAGGTCCTAAAATATATTAAATATATAATTGTACTTGTATTATAAATTCACATCGTGATCAAAACCGTTTCGTTATGTAATATGTGTACACGCAGTACAATACTCGAACAATACATCCTTATTTACTATAGTTGATAACTTTTACGGCATTTGATCTCTGGACCCAGTTGTTCAAAAGTGTCGCTAAATTTAACGACGATTAAGCATAACGAGAGAGTTGTCTACACCAACATTTTACTTGGCATTAAAATAATTTTAAAGTCATTCTTGCACTCTGTATTTGATGAACAGTAGTCCCTTTCTCATTTTCGTCATGCATAACATATTTACCACTTGACGTTAAGCAACAATCAATCAAGCAATTAAATATATTCTAATTTAGACGAGATTTTATTTAAGGATGTTAGCTACTCTCTTTCAAAATAACTAGTCTTTTCAGAAAATGTTATAAAATAAAAGCAAATAAGTAAAAGAACTAAAAAAGCAGAAAAAAAATATGAGTCCGTGTGCTTGTTTTCGAGATGTATTATCTGCCGTTGGAAATTTCGTGGGAAAAGATTCTCTCTAGATTTTTCATACTTTTTACAATGTCCGTTTTTCTCTTGCTATGAAAAAATAACAAGGATTGTATAAGATTTTTCAAATATGGCTTTTAAAGCTTTAATAAAATTATGAAAAGAAAAGTAGGAGTTCGTGGGCAAAATTTTTAATAGCAAAACATCGATAAAACCAGAGGATTCCGAAACTCTGGAAAAAATTCAAAAACAAGGAGCGAATATTAAAAAAAACGTTCGTCATTAAAGTACATAAGACAGTTTGTAGGAACTAATTTTGCTTATCATTGCACCTACAATTATTGCTAACATAGAAAAAGAAAAAAATATGCCAATGAATTTAAGTTGTGTAAACTCGTGTTGTATTTAACCTCATGTTTATATATATAGTACGACGGTATGACATGTTAGACGCAATTAGTAATTTGATGAATAACAATAATTGTTGTATGATTCATGTTTATCATTTTCGACATTTCGTCTTAACTGTCACCGATATGGTTCTTAAGAGTTTCTTCGTGCTGAAGATAATTTCTGGACAATGCAAGTTTACACAAAACACTCATCTAATATATTTATATATACCAGCCTCACAACTGTGAACGACAGACACGAGTTTCTTCTACAAAAGATTCATCATTGTGACGCTTGAATCACGAAAGGTTAAAGGCCAAATTATAAAGAACTAAGTTTAAGCATACTGATCAGTAGCTGTTTTTCATATCTGTCACCAGTACTACAGTCCTTTGGTTTATGACAGTGTTAATATCTGTGCTAAATTTTTCATTTAAACTAAAGAAAACTTTTGACTAATGTAACTTACAAGTAATGAAACAAAAGTAAAAATCAAAAGAAATAAGAAAAATACTGTATAAAGTTCGAAGGCGGATAAAGAAGTTTTTCTAGGGAGTCCGAACCCACCCCCTTTTGTGGGAAAAAATTTGTTGATTATTTAGGGAATCACTGAAGCATGACTCGAACAGACACCCTCTTAGGCAGTCAATGTCTCCCTTATGAAAATATGTGGATCCGCCACTGAGTTGAGACATATTCAATGCATATAAAAATATGATACATAGTCAACTTACCATCAGCGTAGTCATATCCCCATTTGTTCCCTGAAATGATAATAATGGCATTTATTACAATAAGTAAATAATATATGGTATAAAGTATACTGATCAGTCTGTTCTACTCATATTGTTTGCGTCACTAGTACTTTCAACTTGGTTAAATATAAAAGGATGCGACCTGAAATGCCTTGTATGCCATCGAGTCAATTAAATAGAGCCATGCACTGTAATCTTAGTCAACAACTCAGCATCATTCTCACCACATCCCCTCTAAAATAAAAAACTCCTGATAAACATACGGACTCTATAATCATAATTAAAAACTCAATAACACCCCTTCTCCCCCTCTTCCCAAAAACTATACACTCAAATCCAAATACTAAAGTTTGAAAGCTTAAGGATCCCTAAGAAATGGGCACAACAAAAAGTGTTACTGGAATAACAATCAACAGCCCGGTACGCTTCATACCAAATTTTTTGAAAGCTGAAATGTTTTAACAAGTGATCATTAGAACAAAAGGGACAAAAAAAAACGAACACTCACAATTCTACATGGTCAATGTTGTATTATGGGGTTGCAAGCTTAAGTTAGCTCAAGTATAAATATGTAATGTTTAAACCTATTGTTTCCTGAAACTAAATAAATAATTAAAGTTTATGAAAATATTTGTTAACTTGTATTAGGGACACATTTAAAATGGATATCATGAAGAGTTGTAATTAATAACGAGGAAGAAACGCAATTTTATTATTAAAACAACAATAAATAAATCTGATAGGACATTTACCATCTGAAGAATGCATGTATGACATAATTAGACTTTCACTACATAACATTATTGTAACTTTAACATTTAAGATGAAAATGGATAGATGTTTAACGTTCAGTGGCAAATTACAAGTATTTTCAGGACGGGCACATGTTAATGTCATATGAATATTTAAGCTGCTTTGTACTAGACCGACGCACTGAGCCAGAGTCTTTAAAACAACAGTCCGCAGAAAGACATGCCATCCGGCCCCGACACATTATTCTGACTCAGAGGCGACTAGCCTTTGCTCTTACTTTTAAAGGCCGCTCGCTTAGCAGAGAAACAGTAAATACAAATTTTAAAGTCTTTGGTTAGACCTGCCCGTGGTCAAACTACGACATCCAGCACCCAAGGCGAACACGTTAGCACCAGACCAGGCAGGCAACTTGTTAACGTCATAACAACATTAGTCTTAAACAAGAATATGTCCATAGTACACTCGCACTATCATTTTCTATATTCAGTGGACCGTGAAATTGGGGTCAAAACTTTAATTTGGAATTAAAATTAGAAAGATCATATCATAGGGAACATGTGTACTAAGTGTCAAGTTGATGTAACTTTAACTTCATCAAAAACTACCTTGACCAAAAACTTTAACCCGAACTTCACACTATTATTTTCTATGTTCAGTGGACCATGAAATTGGGGTCAAAACTATAATTTGGCATGTAAATTAGAAAGATCATATCATGGGGAACATGTGTACTAAGTTTCAAGTTGATTGGACTTCAACTTCTTCAAAAACTACCTTGACCAAAAACTTTAACCTGAAGCGGACGAACGAACGGAGGCACAGACCAGAAAACATAATGCCCCTCTACTATCGTAGGTGGGGCATAAAAATAATGTAAAAACTGCAATGTAATAAAACTGAAAAATGCGGTCCGAGAAGCAGTTGAGTGATGCATTCGACATTGTAGCAATTACCTATTTCTTACGTATATGCTTTGGTCTCTTTTCGGCTTCACTAATTAATAAATTGTACATGTAAAAGACCTCACATGTTACATTATCTCATATGAAGGATAGTTTGGTATCATCGAAAGTTGTTTACATGTATCACTGTGCGGAAAGTTTAAACCTAAAACACTGATGGTATATACTAGTAGGAAAACCGATAAAATGATTATTGGTGTTTTATTGGAACAATATATCTAACAGTAAAAACTTTTAAACAAAGTAGATCGAATACCATTGCTTAACATTCACTATCAATTCTACTCCATTCCATAATTCATTAAAAAAAAAAGACTAATAAGTATAATGTTAAGTAAGTACAGATCAATCATTTCCGGGATCCTTTATCTATAGAAGATTACAACAAATGAATTATTGACAATTTCTTGATAGCACATCTCTAATTAAATTCTGGACAAAATTTACATCAAAAGCAGGTAAACCATTATTAAACAGTTAATTTGGTCATATCGGAAACATTTGATCTTAATAAACATCTTCACAGTTTGGTCTAACTTTTCATAACTGTATGTGCGGTAGGGGTAGAAATTCGTTCTCTTTTTAAGTCTCTTGTTTAACTAAGGAATAAACGGTTATGCAAATTAGTTCAATATATAAGACATATATATAAAAGAAGATGTGGTATGATTGCCATTGAGACAACTTTCCACAAGCGACTAAATGACACAGAAATTAAGTATATCAAGTACTTAATAGGTTAGAAAACGGTTTTAAGTCGTGACCACTCGACTTGCTGACAATATTTTGAATTACTAAATAAATAAATATTATATAATAAGAGTGAATAAATGACCTGGAAAAGTGTTTTAACAGCGGTGTTTAAGACGGAAGATATTTTTAGAGATTTAATTATGTTGAATAAATTAAAACGGTCTTTAAGATTCAGAAATAGTCCCGTAGTTCAGATGTTGTGACATGAAGGCCGTACGAGAAATTTACGTTGTCATAACAACAACGCAGCACAACTGTAAAACTAAAATTGAAGCTGGCTCGTCGAAAAAGCGAGTATTTGATTTGTGCCAGCTGCACAAACCCAATCTGCCAAAATCTCGCGGTTCTGTATCACCAAAATGTCAAGTTGAGGGAAACTGCAATGTTGTTTGTCATTGTCATTTTTCGTTTGCTAACTCATTTCCTGTTTTTTGTTACACTAGACTTGTGGTTTTAAATTGAAGTTAATTTAACTTATTTTCTATAAAATATCTCCACTACTCATATTCTTTCGGTGGTGTTTTTCATATGCGAGAATATGTGTTTTCTTTTATAAAGTTGTATTTCAAATATAAATAAAATGTGTATACAGATACAACATCTGATAAAAAAAAACAGAATATATAAAGCGGACAATAAAACATCTTAGATCGATGAAAAACACAGTGTCATAAAAGAAAAGGGATCAATGAGACAATAAAAAAAGTCTACAAAAATGAACTAAACGCACAAACCCCAACGAAATAGGAGGGAGGGGATTGGGCATCAGGTGCTTCGAATCAGTGAGGTATTTTCGTATCCGTTTTTAATAAATAGTTTGGGGTTATTCCATAGATCGATAAAACTGTTATTTGATTGATTAATTTTAACTTTGCATTTTTTTCCGTACCGTGTTGTAGGCTTATTTTATTGGTTTTGAGTCCGTATAGAAACCTGTTGTTTCTGTTTCGTTTATTCGTGTTGTAAGGTCTATTTTAAAAACAACCCATGCTAAATCTGTAATGTCTGTATATGATCCACATGCTTGCTTAAAGTACCATTCACCTTTTCTTCTATATATTTGATAATAAATATCAATGTATACATTTTATACAAAACGACAAAACGTTTACTTTTTATACAAAACGACATTTTACCACTTCGTTCAACGTCCTTGTTAAAAAAAAAATCATTCACACCGAAACTGATTATCACAAATAAGATATTAAAATAGAAATTAAATATTACAAAATACGATAATATATAAGTTTGTGTTGTCATCAACAGAATATGAAATTCATTGTTCGATGTTTATGGTAAGAGTTGAAATTGAAAATTGACGATTTATAAAATCTGTCAATAAATAGATTTAGCTAAAAAAAAACATGATTACAATCAAAAGTACATGCATTGGAGAATGAACAAGAAAACCTTATTTGATACAGATTGAAATAAACAATTAATTTCCCCATAGGCGACAATGGTAGCCTTTTTCGAGCTACAGACTTTAGAAAGTTGATTTTTTTAACGAAACCTTGCTAGAATCAATGAAAAGTTATTAGGACAGTATTTTTTGGTCCAAAAAATATAGGTTCGCGTTGCTTTTCTTAGCGTATTTTGTACTTATCTCCCATGCCTATCAATTTTGCCCTTAAAAATACGTGTCTTGTCCTAGCGTTGAAAAGTCATCTCAGTGCCTTTAGGGTTACGGAATAATTTTCATTTTGCCTTTTGTATAAAGCAGAGTGCACGAAGTCTCTAATAATAAAAAATAACGGGCGCACATATCGACCAATCAGGATTCGCCATACTCTTAATTCTGAATACCATGTTGCGCCCATAAAATCTAATGGTGTATTGTAACCTGCAAGCAACATGTGAGTCAACAAAAACTCCAATGTTGCCTTTGCGTCTAGAAATGTTTTCTTGTACATTTTCTGTTACCATTCGATGTGGTAAAGTAATGTGATTTCTAAGTGAGATTTTCTGAAATTTCAATGAAATATTAATTTGGCCAATTTATTTCAGAAATAAAATTTCTTCCAATTTTTTTTTCATTCTTTTTTTTTGTTTGTAATGGGGTCGAGTATGGTCTCGAGTATGGCCTTTCTTCGTGTTCAATTGTTTTAAGTTTATCAAAGATCTTTTGTGTATGTGAAATGTTGCTACCTATCTTACTCATTTATAACCTTACCTGCAAAGCTAAACACATTCCCGATGCAAAATGAGTAAACGATAAGATGATGCAGAATGCAAAACATATCCATGGAAAACACTATTACTATTGATCTACAACTATAGTATTTCAGATACAACTGAGATAGTAAGATTAGCTTTAAAGTCATAACTCAGGACAAAGCCAGGTTAAATATTGGAACTTCCTACAAATGAACACTGCATGATCACTTAAACTAAAAATATCAAAGGTGTTATGTCTTTTGTCTGATATCTACGAAGACCTATTTTGGTCTCATACAGATAAATAGTTTTTTTTAAGTCTAGCGCTGTAAATTTGAGGCAAAGCGCTGGAGATGCAATATCTGCCGAGCGCTGAGAATGTGCAGTGTAGCTGTAGTATTTTCAAATATGGAAAGACTTTCATATCTACAGTGCTAAATTTTAAATCTACAGCGCTTGAGTTAATTATTATTTTTATTATTATTGTTATTTACAGTGTTTATATAGCGCTTATCTAAATAAACATTTACTCTAAGCGCTTTACGGGAGAGATCCATTTGCGCCAAAAATCCGTCCTTTTGCGCCACGACTTTTTTCTCCTATGCTACATTTGCGCCACATGTTTTAAAATTACATGGTATCATTTGCGCCACAAATAAAACATACAATTGCGCCAATTAGAAGAAAAATGACTTCCCTACTCCTTTTATTCGGACTTGGAACCGGCAGTTTACACGGCAAATGTTTCCTTTTCTGAAACATATCTTCTTCTTACTGCTGCTGCATGGGTACTTCCCAATTTAATGTATGTAGTAGCTTGTAACTCAACATATGTGGCTAAAACATTATCAGCAAAAGCTTCTATTTTCTTCTCTATAGGCACTTTATTAAATATTCTTAAATATTCAACAAAGCAATACGTTTTATTCTATCTCTGTTCATTGACTGTCTAATGAATTTTAAGCCATTTCTCTTCAGATGCTCATCTTCATGGTGAAATATCTTCAAACATATGAAAGTTTTTTAATAAAAAAATAAGAATGAATATATAATAATCATTAATATTTATGATAGATATGTGTACAGGTATATTGGCGCAAATGAGTTCCGAATATTGGCGCAATTGAGACATTTGGAAAACAAAATTTGGCGCAAATGATACCCCTGGAAAACAGTAATTGGCGCAAAAGGGCTGCTGCCTGCTTTAGAATGCATAAAAAAACAATGATACAAGTACATATATGTATAAACAAAATTTTAAAAAAATAAAAAAATATCTATGTGTCAATGGTTCAATAGAATCAAAATAAAGACCGTAAAAATTACAACTCAATAAATGAAAATTAAAAATTATTCATTAAAAATAATTTTAAAATATAGATAAATTTTGATTTTTTTAAAAAGAAAATCAACAGAAGAGCTATCTACAGCGCTTGAGTTAATATCTACAGCGCTTTAGTCAATATCTACAGCGCTGACGTTTACAGCTTTTATCTCATACAGATGAAGGTCAGTGGTTTTCAAAGTCAAGCGCTGGAGATTAAAAGTCCAGCGCTAAAATCTATGGTTCAGTGCTGAAAATATTAAGCCCAGCACTGAAGATGTTAAATTTACATCTCCGGCGCTTGATTTTTCATCTTCAGCGCTTGACTTTTCATCTACGGCGCTTGAATTTTCATCCTCAGCGCTTGACTTTAAATCTACAGCGCTTGATTTTTTATCTTTACTGCTCTTGACATTATATTAACAGCTCTGACTTTTACATACAAAACGCTTGACTTTAAATCTACAGCGCATGACTTTATATTTACAACGTTCGACTTTAAATCAACAACGTTTGACTTTATAAAACGCTTGACTTTTCACATCCAGCGCTAAACATTACATCTACAGCGCTGAACATTATATCTAAAGCGTTAATTTCACCTCTTCGAACCAAGAATTAACACTATCATATTTTGGGACTTAAGATCGGCCAATATCAGTCAACATCATTTTATAATCAGGAAGCAAATTTGCTTACAGTGCATTTTCTTGTTAAACGTATTTTATCAGACATGACTTTAACTCAAACGGTAACAAAGTAAATATTAGCATTGATATTAATAAGTCTGCTACTTTAAATATTACTACTGAATCTGTCCAAAAAGTAGTTTATCTGTCTAACATGTTGATATTGTACAAAGTAATCATGGTTTTAGATGAAAAGTACATGTACATGTACCCGGGAAAAAACGCAATTTGGTTTATTGAAAGGGCAAGAGTAGTAACTTAGGCTCTCGAAGCTCTACTTAAAAGGTGAACTTAAATCAACTTTTTATTTGTTATGCCCCATTTATGGGCGCTTATTTTCTGGTCTGTGCGTCCGTTCGTACGTCCGCTCGTCTGTCTGTCCCGCTTCAGGTTAAAGTTTTTGCTCGAGGTAGTTTTTGACGTAGTTGAAGTCCAATCAAATTGAAACTTACTACATATGTTCCCTATGATATGATCTTTTTAATTTTAGATTTTCCCCCATTTTTACGGTTCACTGAACATAGAAAATGATAGTGCGGATGGGCATCCGTGTACTTTGGACACATGCTTGTTCTTCATACAATATAAAGGAAAATACACGTTTGGTAGAATTCATTTAACAACTTTTCGATCCAAATTATTTAATTGGCAAATAAAACAGAGTCTGCTATAGGTCAAATGTTAGTATTGATAAGAAGATACATATAACAGTGGACCTTTCCAAAAAGTTTTGTGTTTTAAAAGTCAATTTAAATCAAAGTTCTCCAAATCTTTCTCCCACTGGTGGTCTTTGACAAAACTTTGCTGGGCCTCTTTATCATTTCCATCGAAAAATACAAACATTGTGTCAGTCCTTTGTAAAATTCTGTTGGTCAAAACCTTCAGACCCACACTTTTCTATCTTTATTGTATCCCCATTACAAATCTGACATTGATATTAATTTCCCACCAAACTAATATAGCTTCTTTAAAGGACATATGTGTAAATGCATACAAGTGCAGTTTTTAAAATCATGGGGAAAAAGACTGGGAAAATTCAAAATCCTATCGAAAATTTAAATATCAAAATTTAAATAAAACAACATTAACTATATAAAATCCTTCGTTTGTGTTGTACGATGATACAGAAAACAATTAATTCAATAACAAAATTATTTTGGACTTCAAAACGGCCAATACCAGTTCAAGATCATTTTTTTTTAAATCAGGAAGCAAATTTGCTTACGTTGCATTTTATTGGTCACGAACATCACCAGACAAGATTTAAACTTTAACAATAAAAAAGTAAATATTAACATTAATATTCATTGATCTGCTGCTTTAAATATTACTACTGAATCTGTCCAAGGAGTAGGTTAGCTATCTTACATGTTGATATGGTAGAAAGTAAAATGGGTTTAGGTAAAAATAACAAAAAAAAAAAAAAAAAAACCAATTTAGTTAATTGAAAGAGGCAAGTATATATATGTTACAGTGAGTTTGTATAATCAGGGATTATGTAGAATCATATTCTTTGAAATCAAACTACACGCCAAACCTGTATTCATGTAGCTAAAAGGACATATATTATATACAATCTTCAAAATTTAGAAAAGAAGGCAGACTTTTATATTCTAAATTCCATTCGAAAAGTTAGATATCTAATTTAAATAAAATACCATTAGCAGCTAAAATATAGTTGGTTTTTTTCTTCGTTTTATTTGTAATACAAAAAAAACCAGAAAATAACAAAGACAAATAAAAAAGAAAAGAAGATGCTTAAAAAATGTAGTCAAATATCATACCTGCCGAGGCATCTGTTGGATTGAAATAGTATCCAAAGCTGAATAGAATGAGGCATACATCTTTATAAAACATTGTAACATGTAGTTACCGATGCTAATATCATTATTTTGGAGACACAATAAAGGTTAATATGAGACACAATAAAGGTTAATATTTCCAATATGTTTAAGAAAAATCAAAATGAAAACCAGAAAAATCAGGATTTCACAAATACAAACGGAAAATGCATATTTTCAGCATAAATTTGTAATAGAACGAAAAGCTGATATAAGTATGATTTGTATGGGTCTAATGGTATAAAACGCCCTTAATGTTATAATTTCCAAATTTGGTATTGGGTTTTAATCCGATTATGATTTAATGTATTTTTATTTTAAATTTTTTATTATATAAAAACAAATTTAATTTAAAAGGGCAGCAATGTAAAATATTTTTCACTTTGAAAGAAACAGGTTCCCATTTATTTTAGGACTTTATAGATGACTTGTATGCACTTTAGAAGAGATCGAGAAAGTTACTATACATTGAAACATTCCGAGATACCATATATGGTAAATTGTTATGTTCATAAGGAGAAAAAATCAGAGAAAGGAACAGCCAACCTTACAGTCAAGGTATAAAATCATTTTGGCATAAATATACGTCTAAATAAATTACAACTCCACGTCAGACGTTTGATACGGTGCTTTTTGTCCGCAATTCGCTTTTTGTCCGTTTTTGCTTTTTGTCCGATAATTTTGCTCTTTGTCCGACACTTTTGCTTTTTGTCCGTTGCTTTTTATTCGTTTTGCTTTTTGTCTGATTATTTTGCTTTTTGTCCGACACTTTTGCTTTTTGTCCGTTGCTTTTTGTCCGTTTTGCTTTTTGTCCGATTATTTTGCTTTTTGTCCGACACTTTTGCTTTTTTGGCCAGTGAATCTAATGGCGAATGGTCACTATGTCGCTAATGGCAAATGGTCACTATGTCCAATGGCAAATGGCCCGTGAATCTGATGGCAAATGGTCACCATGTCTAATGGCGAATTGCCAGTGAATCTAATGGCAAATTGTCACTATGTCTAATGGCAATTGGTCACCAAGTCTTGTGGCAAATGGTCAGTGGACCTTATGGCAAATGGTCAGTGGATCTAATGGCGAATGGTCACTATGTCTAATGGCAAATGGTCACTATGTCCAATGGCAAATGGCCCGTGAATCTGATGGCAAATGGTCACCATGTCTAATGGCGAATTGCCAGTGAATCTAATGGCAAATTGTCACTATGTCTAATGGCAAATGGCCAGTGAATCTAATTACAAATGGTCACCATGGCAAATGGTCAGTGAATCTAATGGCAAATAGTCACCATGTCTAATGGCAATTGGTCAGTAAATCTAATGTCAAATGATCACTATGTCGGATGGCAAATTGTCAGTGAATCTAATGACAAATGGCCACTATGTCTAATGGCAAATGGTCAGTGGACCTAATGGCAAATAGTCACTATGTCTAATGGCAATTGGTCACCAAGTCTTGTGGCAAATGGTCAACTGACCTAATGGCAAATGGTCAGTGGATCTAATGGCGAATGGTCACTATGTCTAATGGCAAATGGTCACTATGTCCAATGGCAAATGGCCCGTGAATCTGATGGCAAATGGTCACCATGTCTAATGGCGAATTGCCAGTGAATCTAATGGCAAATGGTTACCATGTCTACTTAGATTCACTGGTCATTTGCAATGAGACTTTGTGACCACTTGCCACAAGACTTCGTGACCAATTGCCATTAGACTTCTTCAAGTCTGTAGGGCGGAAAAAAATGAAAGTTATTGTAATTTGTTTTCTTCACTGAAATGCAATACTTTTAATACTAATCCGTAAATGGGATAAAATGTTCGGTATATTTTTTATTAATAGAGTATGCATGTACCATCAAAGAAAGATGAATGCAGTCAGTACTCGGAGTAGTTTTTTGTACTCTAAACACAGCAATTTTTGTCCATTTGTTATAATGAACCTTAAACTCGCAAAAATCGTTTAATAAATATAAAAACGAAAGCAATGCGCATGTATGGAATCATATAAGATTGTTTGCTTTGTCTATATGCCATTTTGTTTTGAAAAAAATCCGACACATTGATTAACAACACATAGAATCATATTCAAAACAGTGTGGCTGTGGCCATTGATTGACAACCTAAATTATCCCATTGACTGGGACAGATTAAGTGAACGTTTGTCTGTAACGATCACTGCTCACTTCTTACTTATTATAGAATTTAAACTGTGGGGTCACCAAAGGTTTTTAACGCCTTTAATAATTAAAAGATCTTAAAATTAATCAGGAATAACCTTTAGGTTTTGATTTATATTATTGATATAAATCAAAACATCGTGTTATTCCTTCCTGATTAATTTTTCGAATTATTTTATTTAGGTTTTGAGAACCTTTGGTGACCCCACAGTTTCAGTGTCTTTAAAAAGTACATAATGAGCAGTGATCGTTAAAGACAAACATTCACCTAATTTGTCCCAGTCAATGAGATAATTTAGATCGTCAATCAATGGCCACAGCCACACTGTTTTGAATATGATTCTATATTATTCCATGTAAGCCCTTAAAAAGTTTTAAGTAGTGTGTGTTGATGTGTAAAAGATAAAAGAAAATTGATTTCCGAAAATAAAATGATAATTGTGAACAATTTTAATATATTTTGACAAAAATATACAGTCAGTAGGAAAAGAAAAATATGAATAGAAAGTTAGAATTTTGTTTGTAATCGCAACATGATACACTTTGTTTTGCACATAACATTATATCCTCTATAAGCTGAGAGCTTGACCTTAATGTTTATCATATTTCTATAAAAACCCTGCGTAAATTATGTATTATTTTTTTTTAACTTGATATGT
Organism: Mytilus edulis; assembly: GCF_963676685.1. Classification (NCBI taxonomy): domain Eukaryota; kingdom Metazoa; phylum Mollusca; class Bivalvia; order Mytilida; family Mytilidae; genus Mytilus; species Mytilus edulis. The sequence continues at coordinate 73,238,192 of NC_092349.1, read as the reverse complement.
ATGAAACATATTCTGCAAGTCTGTAAACCAATATTTTTTAACTTGGAACAACGACCCCAACACTAACCAGGGCCGTAACTACCTATGAGGCAGGGGAGGCAACTGCCTCCCCTGAATTTTCTACACCAAAATTTTGTTTTGAAGTAATAAAATAAAATATTGACGAAGAACTTCAATTTATATTATAAACAACACAAGTTTACAGTTTTAACACTGTTATCATGATACGTGATATGTCTGTCATTTTTCGGATTTTTTATCGAAAGTAAACCGTCTCAGTACTTGTTTTTTTTTTCGTGTGGCCGTCCGTCTGATATTCAGTATTGAGGCTCTCAGGGGGTCAGTATTCGTATGAGAACACATATGAAACTTTGCTTTCGATAATTTTTAATAAAAACTGAACTATTCACATTTATTTGGGGGCTCAATTATTCAAGCAGGGGAAGTTCCTTTTATATTGTGAATCTTTCAAGATATCGGAAATTCGTTACCGGCTGAATCAGCTGTTGGATCGTTTTTTTAGAGTCTCCCGATCGTACGAGAACATTATTGTCTATGCCTTAGTAGGTAAACACTCCAATTCGTTGTAGCAGGGACTTTCTATACTAGACTAGTATATATATATAGAAAGTCCCTGGTTGTAGTTATATACATGTCTGTTCAGCTTTCAACAATATTGAAATTCGAGATCCTCGATAACAAAAAAAATTCTTGCGTTCTATTATCTTGCTTTATATGTCTTTCGAACTTACCAGTTTCTAAAAAAAATATCTTTAAATACAGAAAATACAGATAATAATTGTTTGCATGAAAATTGCTCCAAGGATCCAGCAAAACTGATCTTTCTTAAAGTAAGGAAATCGAAGGAAAACGGATAATTTTAGCAATATCTTTAGAGAAAAAATTCGCGGTCACAATGTATTTAATGTTAAGAATTATAGGTCAAAGTACAGTCAGCCTTCAAGACGGAGCCTTGGCTCATCCCCAAACAACAATCTAAGCTTGTTTTTGTATAAAAGTTGTGGCCAGGTTCAAGCAATATTGATGTTTCTTAAAGTAAGGAAATCGAAGGGAAACGGGTAATTTTTAGCCAATGACTGAGAGAAAAAAATCGGCGGCCCCAAACCCCTGCCACCCCTGAATTCGAACCCTAGTTACGGCCCTGCTAACCCCTTTTTCCAACAAAACTAAAACTATAAAAAAATCAAAGTAAAGAATAAAAACAAATAATAATTAGAACTCAGCAAATATTGATCTATGCAATAGTACATAACCGATGTTTAAATTTTATACATCCTCTATTCTAATTTGACCTTTATTTTAAGAATAATTTTGATTTTATAATTATATGATCATTGAGTGCAAAGGCACAATTTTTCAAAAGTATTTAATTTTAAAAAGGAAGTAAAACTAACAAACCTTTCGGATATCTACATACAGATAATATTTACATAACATCTTTAAAATTTCAACTTACCAACTACTGTCTGTAGGACTGTCACAAGCAAGAAAATGAAAACTCCCAGTCGTGCATCATAAACCCACGTGTGGACACGTACATTGATCAGATATATTGACGAATTCGGGTACGTATTTGTCAATCGAAGTCAATTTAATATTATCCTTCCAATTTGAAAAAAAAGGTTTTAAAAGAATTGGCGAAACAGGTTGTGTTGTTTACGCACAAGATATATAAAAAAAATTGACAATAATTACACTTAAAGATTGGTGATTGTATCAAATTAAAAAAAAAATTAAAAACTTGTATGTATATTTTTTTGATATGTTATACATAATCATCAGTAAATTAAATGAAGTAACATGAGTTGTTGATTGTATCTTCTAATAGGTTATAGCTAGGCTATCTATATTAAAATGATACTATTGTCCATCCGTAAATATTAATTTAAACATTGTAATTACATGTCTAATATACCTTCTCATATATCTGAAATTATCATTATTTCTGAATATTGCATCTCCTTGTTTTGGCTACGTAACACATGTTTTAATTGTATTAAATACAATTATATTTCACCGATGTGATAACTTACACCGACGCATGTTGAATTTGAATAGTGTATTGCTTCTTTTTATTCGAAAAATAATTTTTGGAAGTTACACATGTAGAATAAGGCAAAACGAAAATTTTGAATAAGTTTAAGCTTGAGAATATTGTTTGAAATTGAAAAATTCCATGCAGTTTTCCAAAAACGAAAATTTGTTTTATTCATCTTTATAATCTGTGTGAACTGTGTTATATATATTTTTAAAGTCTTTGTAAACGTCAGGCAATTTAGAAGAATTTCAAATTTGACCGAAAAAAAAACCAAACCAACTTAATCATCCAATTTGAAGTAGCGTTCATCTTGAGGTAGGAATGGTAGCTTTTTCGTTTCTGTGTGTCTGGTAATTCGAGTAATCTCCAGATAACTTTTGGTTAGAATGATAGCAAATTACGGAGTTAGTTCCCCTCAATTGGTAATTTCTAGTGCATTTCAACCAAATATATCTTGAATTACCAGAACAGGAAAAGGAAATGAATGTTATATGTGTGCACTATTATACATTGTATTATTATTTATTCATTTTTTTTCTCGTCTTGAATAAGTACAATGTATTTTAAAAATACCGCTAGTCGGCATTTCATTTTTGAAATAGAATGCAGTATGTTTTTATGGAAATTAGAAAGCCAAGCTCCAATGTATTACGCTAGAATATATTCATGACTAGAATTTCAGTTGATTGATCTTTTACTGCTGCTGATTTTTTTTCCCTTTTTTTTCTTTTGTTATTGTTGATAGTTTCTCTTTGTATCATGCTTTTTACCCCAACAACACAGACATGGGTAAAAATCGTAATTCAAACTCCAGTACCTATTTAAGAATTGTACTTTATTTAAGAAATAATTGATGCCAGCTTTACTTTATTGTAGTTTTAACATGGGTAGGCATTATATTCGTGATTATTTTTGCCAGAGTGATAATCAATTATTTCGATTATAATTAGGTCATTTACGGTAATTTCGCTGGGTATAAGTGTACAGTATTTGTGTAGGCTCTTCCATCAACCTCCCTGTCGATTTGTATCCAACTAGTTCAAACCAGTTTAATTTCGCAAAGTTGTTTTTCTAAAATTCAAAATTGAAACAGAAATTAACAAATTTATTAACTAAAACGATATTTGTGTCACAATATAACAGAAAAGTTATAATTCAACCGTCTTTTCGTTTGAAGTCAATTTCTGACACGCACATTTTCAAGTCAGTTGTCAATAGCGGTGGACGCACAAGGGGAATCGGTAGATCTATAGTTACTAAATTAATCGTAAATGTTTCGCCGGTTATGGTAGCATTGGTAAATATGTTCATATCTGATAGAGGATTCCTTGATAAAGTTGTGCTGACATTCGAGACTTGGCAGGAGGTGCCTTTTGACAGAGATTCATTTATACTTGCGGTAGTCCAAATAAAACTTCGGTGGTATATTGGTAATTACGCCTATTTTTTTAAATAGGAGAATGGGGTTCGATTCCCTGCTAGGGTCAATCCATTTTATCATAAATATGAACCAATTTTGTCATTTCAGTACAACAGTTATAATAACCTATACTTTATTTTATATTTATTGTCAGATCATATGTTTCAATGAAATTATTATATACATGCCTTTTTAACAGGATAGATGAAACGTGTTTTTCAGAGGGAGGGGTTTTGAAGTTAGAACAGCCAACATGAACGTTGCGGTATCTAGGTCAAACATATCAATTTCGAATTGTAACACATTGTTGTCATTGTAAAAGTATTGGTAACAAAATGTGTATCATTTTAGTGTTTGAAAGTGTTTTAAGTTAATGAAATGCATTAAATGCATACCAATTTAATGAAATTCATTTTTCTGCCGTAGTCAATATACGCATGTGAAAACTAATTTTATTCGATAACAGAGCATGTTTTTTTTTACAAAGCTAAAGAATACTTATTTGTACATGTTGTCTTGCTTATTATTTTTTCAGTGGGTAATCTAGTGACAAAACATTACCTCCCTTGAAAACTGAAAACTGGATCTCGTCAATGAGAAAAGCAGGCTATAGAACTTTTATGTAAATTTGATTTTAATATTGATATGCGAATAAATTGCTTGCGTATCAACCTAAATTAATGTTTTTACTGGCTGAATGCTATATATGTTTTGAGCACGAACGACGCACAATTTCCATGTAGTTTACTTACAATTCAGTGTTTTATATTTTCCGTGGTTTTTTTTTCGAGAGCAACATTTATTTAACATGTTTATAATATCCGGGTTTTTCAACAAATGCTCCGGTTTCTTTTTTTTAATGAAAATGTGATAAGAAAAAAGACATTCTTGGGCTTAAAAAACTACTTATTCTAGGGTTTGTAAATGTATATAAAATTGCAAAGGACAACGTTATATATAAGTTACAAAAGCATATTACTTTGTTGATCAAATTTAACTCATTTCAATTTAATGATAATCCCTATTCTGAACTATTCTGAAAACATTTTGCCATAACCTTGCAGTATTAAGATATATAAGAAATCACTGTGTCCTTTTTAAAACGGTCTATAGAACCGAGTACAGGGACTCGTAATCTTTTCCACTTCATTTCATGCTACCTTTGTTTTTACAGTCAAGAATATTTTATGAATGATATATATGACCGTGACAAAGGAGCATTGAAACTAAGAAAAAACAGTAACAATTTTTAAAAACTAAATGTTAACCCAAATAGTAAAAGAGCACCCCCCTCCCCAAACAAAATAATAAATTGAAAAATAAAAGAATATTATTTGAATTGAATGGAATATTTAATGAAAAATGAAAACAACACTTCATTCGTCCGAAGCGCTTTTCTGGATTACCTTCACACGTAACGCTCAAAGTCAAATATTTGAAAACCAAGGGTGTGTAAGAACCGAAATATTTGCAGACATATGACCAAAAGCACGTAATAAATAGCCAAATTAATCTAAGTTCAACTTTGCTTGAAACCTTAGGCTCTTTATAATTTTTAAATTTGTAAACCGACAATGTTGAATTATTGATTGTTGGTTTCTTGAACGTGCAGTGAAAAACATTTCATGCATTTTCATGACGAGAACAAATCAACAATAAATCCAATGGGTAGGTCCCGTAACAGAGGACGTTCGGGATGAAGGTTGGGAAATTTAGACTGTCACTGAAAACGAGGGTATATTGGATATTGACAGAAATGTTGCCTTGCAACAGACCCCCTTACGGAACCCTCAAAGTACTGTTGCAATGGTTCTTAACGTGTAGTGGTGTAGTGAGCGTGACATTCTATCTACACGTCCCATTCTGATCAGAGGTGGCTGCGTACTTGAAGCAAGAGTTTTACTACCGGTCGGAAGAGGACCTAAATGACCATATTTCTATTCCCCAGTCCCCATTGGAGGTAAACAATTTTGAAAAGGTTTTTTTATAAATTATGCCAGCACTAAATTACTGACTACTGAGCTGATGTTAAACGCGGGGACTTATCCAATGTATTTAAAAAACAACGAAATATACAATCTGTAAGCTTTAAAACTATCTTTTAGAAATGATAACAAAATAAAAAATGTGTATATAATATTAGTACACCTATTAAATACATAAAATATACATTGTAAATTTTTATTCTTTGTGTTTATGATGAAAATGAAGTACGGTGGTGCTTTATTTCTGTGTGACCTCTTCGCGTAGGAGCATTTGAACATTATTCTAGATTTCAATTTCTAGAACGATTAAACATGTTACCATCAAGATAAATAGGAAATGAAACACTTATGATGTACTTTCTGTTAAAAAAACACACATTTACCCGCGTTACACAATATGTGTACGTACGTCTCAATCCAACATGTCTGAACTCGCACAAAGTTTAAAATTGAGAATTGAAGTGTTTGTTTTACATCACGAAATATTTACTGTATGAATCCATATCTGTACGCTAACATGAAGATCTCTGAATACAAATAAACGATGCCTTTTAACGAAATGAACGTATTTATATAGCATTATCAAGCTGATTTAATGCATTTTTCGTGCTTTGCAAAGAACTTTATTATAACCTTTTTCATTGTTTTTTTAAACGTGAATGCAGTGATATATTAAAGTTTAAGCCATAGGAATTTTGTTTTTCACTCGATAAAACACGGACGCACTAGAAAAAACACGGACATATAAAAATGAATTTACTATGCAAAATGTCTTTTTCTATGAAAAAAACAAGATATTTTTGTAAAGTGTCTGTAATCTTAGTATGTAAAGATTCAGTGTAAGCATTTCCGTTGACATTTGCATTGGTATGTGAGTAAAAATGTCTGTAATCTATATTTTGGAATAAAGCACACAAGACTAAATTAAACGTTTATAAAATAAAATAATTGAGGGTTGATAATATATGTTTATCACAAATACTATGTTATCTTCTATGCTCATGTATATAAGGTTCTAATTTTGTGTCGTTGTTCTCCTCTTATATTTAATGCGTTTCTCTCAGTTTTTAGTTTGTTACCCCGATTTTGTTTTTTGTCCATGGATTTATGAGTTTTGAACAGCGGTATACTACTGTTGCCTTTGTTTCTAACATCTTTTTAAACGTTTTACAAGAAAGGAAGTCTGTTTGTTTACATTTTTGATCATACTCACTCGAAAAAAAGAGAAAATGACTGAAAATAAAAACCACCCCAACCGGAGACTAAACCTACTGTGAAATACATGTACAAAAAACGAGATCACTTATTCTCAATATTGTCAAATGAAGTAAGATTACACAGATAACCTATTTTGTAAAGATATTTTCTTTTTTTATCTTAATTTGCACAGACACATCTTTAAATCTATTTACGAAAAGACAATATTACTATATTGAAAGTTCATACGGCAACAAAGAGCCGATTGGCGTATTCTAAAACGTAGATGTGTAAAATGGGTATATTTTGGGAAATTGTTACATGCTAAAGATTATGTGGAACACTCCTTTGACTTGAAAGAGCTTTAGATTTTGTAAGTACATGATTTTTTTCCATTTTTTTTATTAATATGCTGCAAAGGTTAACAGTTAAAAAAACAAGCTTCTAATGCATATATCAAGATAAATAATGAAATTAAAACATTGTGCATTTGTTAGTATATTTCAAATATCACAGTTTAACAAATACTTTCTTTAAAATGTATACGTACGATTGTTGTTTAGAAATAACTTTTAAGCAGTATGGTCATCGGCATTGTTGTGCTATTGCTTTTGTCAACTTTTTTTATAAGAGACTATAGAACACACCAGCGGGTCCCTGACTGAATTAAAGTACCCATGCCTTATTTTTGGCCTTGATTTTTAGTATTGTCATCTGATAAAGGTGGAAGAAAACAGACTTGTTAAATAGTGTCCTAGAGTTTAATAATATAAATTCAAACAACTGCTAAAGGAATTCTCCTGATAGAAAGGGTTTACAGAAGACAACAGGTAACGGAAACTACATGCGACATATACTAATGGTATCGGTATCGGATTCGACCCGGAACTTGTTAATTATTGGTATTATTGATTATGTAGAAAACAAAAAGGCCTGGAATGGTGTAATTTTTAACAACACCATTGTCCTATATAAGTTATATATAAAGTTGAATTATTTGATTCGTCGTTTTAACGTTATACCGGCTAACAAATTGGGCCTCGTTATTTTAGAAGTGTAGATACTTTTCAATTGCTCTTGCGTCATCAGTTTTCCCATAGTAAACGCCTAAATAGAGCTCTGTTTTGACCAGGTTTGGGAAATCTATTTATATCTCACCCAAAATGTATGAGAAAGACATCGTTTACCGAACCAAAAATCTTTTGGAAAGTTAGAAACGTCCATTGATGTAAAATTTGACAAAAACATGTGTGATTTACAAATGTGTATCCAGATGCCTTCCACATTAATACGTAGCACTGGATACGTGTAAATTTTTCAAACCATATTTTAATCGTATGATATATACTTTTCAATACTCATTTTCAAACAGGATTTGACAACTTTATAATTCTGATTATTCGTTCAAAACAAACACAGACCAAATTGTCCCTACCTCTTTGATCTACTTATTTTTGCGTAAATAACTATTTCTTACATTTTCAGAAAACATTTCGTTGTAATGCAACCACCTTTCACACAGCTGACTATTTTACAAGCGGTAGTTGAATATCTGAACCTCACTTTTTGCCCGGTCGTAAAAATATCGTGCGGGGCAATTTTTGTAAAAATTATATCAGAGTTAAGAAATATTTTCAATTCTGACGAGTAATATTGTGTGTGTGTTTTTTTTTATAGAGAAAACAACATTTTTGTAACAGTTTTATCCTTACTTCAAAACATGACCCTTTTTTTGCAACATCTGTTAGATGTTTTTGAGTATCTGATTTGATGGTTTTTTCAAATCAAAATCATATCTAGTACTTTCAAGTTCATAACGCAATAAAAACATGTTGTTATTACTGAATTATTCTTGATTTTTGGCATTTTTACGCACTCATGAATATTCCAACGCAATTACGGAATTCATTTTCGCTGTAATCACTTCTTTACCTGTTTATGATAATGTCAATTTATCATAAATATGCATGATTCACATGCACAGTTGAACTATACTTTCGCTACAATTGTTTCGAAGATTGATATGGCCTTACTAATTGCATTCAATAAAAAATATAGCATTTTATAATGATATTTTAAGAAGTATTATTTTGAAAAATAAATGGGATCCATAGATAGAAAACTCTTTACGGGAATGACTCAAGGATTTTTCCGGACAAAGTCTAACTGGATATATTGTTCTGTCAAACTACCCTCTCCCATCCCTGCCACTTAAAAGGACAGAAACTCTAACGTTATATCGTTATTCAAGTATTTATAGAAGAGCGGTTAAGTTTTAAAGCTGTAAAGGGAAAAGCAACTCCTCTTTGAACTTTGACTCAGCGAAAGAATGAAGTTTATACAAGGCGTATTCATGAATATATAAAAAGATCGAGGAAGCATCAATTGATAGGATCCAAATGATAAAACATGTCAGAACTGATGATCTGAGCACTGTGTCAACACCTGATTGTGATGAAGATCTCGTACTACATAAAGCTGTCGGTATTTTACATAATTAAACTGGCGATCTCGTCATACTTTTAGTTACATAGTGTGCTTGTGATTTATACGATATATATGGGGTCAGTTAATACAATATGGAGTGATAACGAAGCTAGAATCCCCATATGGAATTGAATGACCCCATGTAGATTGTATTAGGTCAGTAGCACACTATGTAACGAATTTATATTTCCGACTATCTTAACATGTGGTAATAAGACTAGTGGCCTTTCAAAGAGTCCAAGTCTTTAATACTTAGTATTTAGAACCTACATGCATTGGTCTATACATAAACAAATGCCAACAATAACAATTTGTTAGCTTTACATGATTCGGTTGATTGTCATGAGCTCTATGTTACTAACAACGAGCTGAGATGATTTCTTACTAGCGTAGCAGGTCATGATATTGACAAGATGGAACATATGTTCCTCAATGTATTATATCGTGTCCTGGTGAAGTTAGCCTCATTCAAGGCAGAGCAGGCAATGTTTAAATTCATACGGAAACAACAGGAGTCGATTTCACAAAAAAACTTACGATTAAGATTGATCGTAAGTATACTGAATTGTTCATGACTTACGATCAATCTTAGTCTTAAGTATTTTTTGTAAAACTGTCTCCAGATGGTAAAGATACGTTCCATGTAATGGCTATGGCGGTGTTTCAGGTTCAGTCTTTGTTTCCTACCAATTGCAATGAAGCATATTGAATAATATGAAGATCATACGTAGCCAAGTACGTTCCCTTCTAGTGACAGAGGACGCGTCTGCTCTGGTCAGTTGTCTAATTAACGCAAAAAATCAGACACACAGTAGGCCAGTTCAGTGCAGCAATGCAAAAGAGATGAAGCTTGGTTACTGTTGATAAAAACACACATGATGAAAGTAGACCTGCAACTATCAATCGGGATGAACATCATGTCAACAACTTAATCAGTCAGTTGCAGATCTGAGTCAATAGTGAACCCATTATATATTTAACAACATCCTCGTGGGTTGGTCAATATAGCAAGTGGCCTTATAGCACCAAAATTAGTCTAGGAATTCCGTTTGAAGGCAATTGACAGGGGAACTGCAATGACCAAAATGTTTGTTGATTTTATCTTGTCTGAAGGTATGTCTGAAAGCTTCTGAGAACCCATTCGAAAGAAATGAATACTTTTTTTTGAAATCCTTTATTCAACTCGTGTGGTATTTCACTAGCAACAGATTGTAAAAAGGTACTCACTTTACTATTGAAATGTGGACCAGTATCGTCGTATTTTCCATCTGGTGAATTATTAATAATTTAAACTTGTACACTCAAATTAAAACTTTATATTGCTTTTTAGTAGCTTGTCCTCTATATTAATAATTTAAACTTGTACACTCAAATAAAACTTAATATTGTTTTTTAGTAGCTTGTCCTCTATATTTGCACAAAATCCACTTGATTTTCTATGAAAAATAGCATCAAGTCATATCTCTCTTCATTGTTGCTGGGTTGTAAACGGATGTTATCCACACCATCGTTCAGAACTGCTGTTGTTTTGTATCTTTTCTCTCGTAATCGTTCCTCGGAAGGTTGGTCAATACCAGCTGTCCTCTGACGTTTACCGGGGGGGGGGGGGGGGGGTTGTAAATCGTCTTCCTTCTGGGCTCTTTTCTTTACATCATGTCTTCCCTGCATATACATATGTTTAGATAAAACACATTTCCTTTTCGTTGTTAAACCACTATGTTCACATTCCTAGTTTATATTTGTATGATTCTGTTGGTGTCGAATGAAATGATCTTTTCTTCCATACCTCATGGCTCATGTTCGGCACTCAAAATTTGATACATCATCTTTAAAAGAGGGACGAAAGATACCAAAGGGACAGTCAAACTCATAAATCTTCTGTAACTCTGTCATCTTTTCATGTAGGTTTTTGATCAAGTTGTTTTTCGGTTGGATTTTGTTGTTTAACTGAATGTAAGCCTGCAATGTAAAGTCCTGTGCTGACATCTGTTGTAACTTCTGTAATACATCTTGTGGAATAACTTTTACCAGTTGGTCAATCATATGTTGGTTAAAATTTTCCATCTTCAATGAATGATTGATACTAATTTACATTGCATTATACATGTTATATACTGAGAGATGTAAACGTGGATAGGTCAACGTGTATGGCACGTTTACAAGATCATACGTAGGAGGGTAGAGTATTAAAACCACTTCCTTTAATTTTCCACAACCGGATTTTAACAAGGATGTTAAGTAGCATAATTAAGAGAATTACGAGATTACGCATTGCTTTCGTTTTTATATTTATTAAATGATTTTTGCGAGTTTAAGGTTCATTATAACAAATGGACAAAAATTGCTGTGTTTAGAGTACAAAAAACTACTCCGAGTACAGACTACATTCATCTTTCTTTGATGGTACATGCATACTCTATTAATAAAAAATATACTGAACATTTTATCCCATTTACGGATTAGTATTAAGGTAGATTCACTGGCAATTCGCCATTAGACATGGTGACCATTTGACATCAGATTCACGGGCCATTTGCCATTGGACATAGTGACCATTTGCCATTAGCGACATAGTGACCATTTGCCATTAGACATAGTGACCATTTGCCATTAGACATAGTGACCATTCGCCATTAGAATCACTGGCCAAAAAAGCAAAAGTGTCGGACAAAAAGCAAAATAATCGGACAAAAAGCAAAACGGACAAAAAGCAACGGACAAAAGCAAAAGTGTCGGACAAAAAGCAAAATAATCGGACAAAAAGCAAAACGGACAAAAAGCAACGGACAAAAAGCAAAAGTATCGGACAAAAAGCAAAATTATCGGACAAAAAGCAAAAACGGACAAAAAGCGAATTGCGGACAAAAAGCACCGTATCAACCAATAAACTACTAAACTGGGAAAAAAAAGTCAATGGTATTACCCTCTTACTGACTGCCCTCGAGATGTATAATTAGTTTGTCTTTTTTTTTGGCCATCGTACCTAAGATCAATAGTCATTTTTCATATAAATAAATGCACATAAATTGTGGGATATATTGAAATTAATTTGTATTTGGTTGAAATAAAACTGTTCTACATCATGCATGAAATATTTGCCACTGACCATCAACCAATCAATTGATTATAGTCTTCGAAAGGAATATTTGATCATCCAATACCAAAGGGAATGCATCGATAATAAAATGTGACAATATTCAAGGGTATTGCGTCCAAGTTCCAACGTCACTTGTTGGTACCCACTAATTTACCGACGACATTCCATATTAATGACCAGTGTGTCAACCTTGTATCTGTCGTCGTTTAAAGAAGTTCACTATGACAAGCACGATAAAGGAGTAGGTCCGGTAAAGGCCGATTTTGGCCTTAAATTTCAGGTTTATCTAACGAAAGATTTTGGACACTTTTTAAACACTTAAATGTCTATTTCAATTGATTGAATTAGTTTATGGGAAAGATTTTAACTGATTTAGTCATTAAAAACGCTCCGATTCAAGCTTAATTATGAAAAATCTATCAAAAATGCCAAAAAACGTCACTTTTCAGATGGTTTTTGTCAAAAATGAAAGTGGCCGCATCCGTGTTCATCCTCAACCTTTATATATGTTATGTATTATCATCAAATAAAACTTACATTTCAATAATATGAATGAACACGAATGCGGCCACTTTCATTTAAGACGGAAACCGTCTAAAATTTAACTAACATGCTCAAATTGTGAAGACTTCAGTAATTTAGCATGACTTAATGATGCTAGTACCCGATATATGTGCATTGTATTTGTCAAAAACAGCCCATATTTATGTAGCAGAAGCATTCTACTTTCCAGTAAATAGCTAAAAGATTACATTTTCACAATTTTGTAAAACTGCTATACTTTGGGGCCAAAAAGGGGTCTTACTGAACCTACTCATTTGTTTTCAAAATTCATTTACCTTAAAAAAAATTTATATAAAATATATAAAATTGCATAATTCTACCAAGGATTTGTATATAAATCTTGATTCTAAGGCAGCAACCATTTGATTTTCTGGGGGGGGGGGGGGGGGGGGCTCTGGTTTTTTTTTCTGTGCAAACTTTTTTTTCGCCTTCGGCGAAGAACAATCTATTTTTTTAGCGACAAACCAAAGACAATTTTTTTCTTTCAATTTTAGCATTACATATAGTGGCAGCTGAGGGTGAAACAAACAATTTTTTTTACTCAGGGTCCAAAACAAATTTTTTTTTTTCAACAAAACCTGGAAACAAACTTTTTTTTCCAAAAAAAACAATAGCCCTCCCCCCCCCCCCCCCCCCCCCCCCCCCCCCCAGAAAATCAAATGGTTGCTGCCTAAGTAGTTATTTGTTTTCCAGGGCTTAACAAGTGATTATAATATTATATAATAAATATCAATTTAAATTTGTCGTATATTTGTAAAAACTTGTATTCATTTTTTTGTAATAATTGCACAGTCAGTCACTTGAATTATATACGATTTTTTATCCCTTTTTTTCTCTAAGAATGTCAGTAAGACACACAGTGGGCACAATGTAGATGTGAAAGCTATTCCCGTACAATTTAGAAATACTAACTGTCATAAAATTGTATATAAGTTCCATAGCACAGATAATAAGAAGAGGAGGCATCTTTCAAAGTGCACTTATTAAGAAAAGTTTTTGTGATTAAATATGTTAATTCGTTTTTTCTATACTTTAGTATTGTATTATAGTATCGTATGTGTATATATTTTTATGGGGGGGGGGGGGGTCTCCCCTTCTGCCTTCTTGTATATCACATCGACATGAGGTATATCAACATGTTTCTATCATCTTAGTATTCTGTGATTTAATTCTCAAGTACACAATGGGTCACATACATGTTGTTGTCGCTATTTAGAAAATGAATGTAAACAAACAGTCTTTTAATGGGTCAGCTGCTTCTGTTCGCTATGTTGCACCAGCAATCTGCATCGTACATTCGGTGATTAGGAGACATTTATGAGACACCAAGCTTGACATTACATAAAAAAAAACTGATTCAACAATAAAAGAGTCATAAAATTAAATTGAAAATGTCTATATTTGACCAAATAAAAGTGACATCCCTATGAGATAGTGCAGACATATCAGTATTATATTACATTTACGTTTCTTGGACATTTTCACATCGTAAAGTAAACACTGAAATGTAATGTAATTATCAGACTGTCACTGGGTTTTTTTTTCGGAATCTGAGACACTTGACCGAGTTTTTTCGACACTTGTACTAATGACGTCATACAACAATCGCTTCAGTACATGTGTACGATATTTTCTTTTATGACGTCAAAATCTTATGGAAACGTCTTGGATAGCCAGTAATAAACCTGGTAATCATATAAATATGTGAGTGTCTTAGTCCTTATCATAGTCTGATTTAAAATCAATAGATAACCTACCAGGAATAATGTTTAAAAAAATTCTCTTGCTAATTTCTTGCTTCTACACACTCTAGTAACCGGAAGTCAACTTGTTTGTTTATTTTTAACGTCACAATAGTGGCGGGCACTTAGGGCACTGACAACGTCAAAAGATGCTTTTGATTGGAAGGAAGCAGTCAAGACACACAGTCAACAAAATTGAACATTATAAAATATGGGGGCAATATTTTGTTCCCATCAATTTGGGCATTTGGGAATCCGCTGAATCTTTTTTTTTTTTAGAAAATAACAATAACCACCATGCCTCCTGCCACACCCCACACCCCCTTTTCCCCTTTATGAAGTTAAATGGTCGTTCCCTAAGACGTTACGCACGTTATTGCGTCAATACTGTGTATTCAACAATTAAGTCCACACTAATAAACAGCTTTTCTATAAAATCATAACAGTTAAGATATATGTAAAACTTATATCCATAGACTAGACAGGTAAATACTATTTCGAAAAAAGTGCAAATTGTTTTATCATACTTTACTATAGTCTAAAATAAGGACACTATATTGACAAAACGTCAAAAATATGCGTGTCAGACGTAACAGACTATACGCATAATAACTTTAGCAGGGGTGTTTGTGTTCTTCAAAACAGTGTTATATCCACGAAAATTCCAATTCATGAATAAAAACGTATTTTCTTGTCCTATCCACTTTAAAAAAAATGTGTTTGATCTTTGAAAGTAATTTTTTGTGCAGTCAGTACATTGAATTAGATTTAACATTTCAAAGCAAAGAAACAGTTTATTTTTAGAGGGATTGATAAGATATTGACTCCTGAATGGTCCAAAACAACCAAAATGGCATGTCCCTAGACCGCCTGTTCAACATTCATACTCTAAAATATCGTAAAAAAATGAAGAAATAAATGGTTTTTTTACTTTACATAAGTTTTTTAATAATTCAAAAGTATGTTCAGAGCCAACATATTCTAATAAACACATTTCAATATAGGTTTTTCAATTTCAGAAGGTGTGTCCCTCACAAAATGTCCACTACGAAACGAAGTCATTAAAATTTGCCAATAAACAGTTTTATAAAATCAATGTAATTTTTGTTTGCAAGAGATATATACATTAGGGTCTTACAAAAGAAGTGATGCTTTTATAACGGCAATTAAATTGTTGGTAAGAAAAATTGAGCACATCAAATGGACCAGAGTGATACCGTATTTTTGATAATGTCCCCTACGAAACGGGTCAAATCTCCTTCAGTATCTGGTTTTAAAATTATGAAAAAAATATCAGTGTACAGCTTGATAAATGCTTTGATGAATACAATCAGTCTTGTTATTATTGCAATATAGGGATTGTGGGAAAAAAATAAAACATGCGAATACGTCCCTTACGAAACGGTCCCCTACGAAACAAGTATGGGAGAAAAACGTTTCGTAGTGGACACTACCACTGCCATGGAGTCTTTTTTTAATCCTTTTTCAATTATATTCGTGCAAAACAAATAACAAGGGTTAGTTTCATGTAATTTTTATTATGTTTTTATTAACATATACATTTTTGTAATAGGGTTGATGTCTACTACGAAACTTTTTGTCCACTACGAAACGGTTTTGTCCATTACGAAACGCATCAAAATGTCCACTACGTAACGTGAGTTGAACCTTCATATGTGAAGTACTGTCTAATCTTTATCGATAAAAATGGTTTTCCAATTCAGAAAAAAAAATGATATTTTTCTAGTATTTAAAGTAAACAAACTGGAATGTCTATAGGAAACATTTAAAATTGCAAAAAATATGTGTGTTTAGAAGAAATTTCGTTACGAAACAGTGCACAAATTATGAAAATAATATCATTTTAAAGAATATTTAAGATTGCACTTTTTGTTTACAAACAGGTCTATTATAGAAGTATTCAAAATAACTCTTGAAATTAAATTTTAGACAAGTTGATTTTCCATTTTTTTTTAGGTCTGAAAGATACGCTTTTATTGAAAAACGCCCATATAAAGCACATGATATAGCCTAAAGTGTTACAATATTACTGAATATGCGCGTTCCTGTAACGATAAACGTTATTTTTTGGTAAAAACAAATAGTGGTCATTATGGTCAGATTTTGGATAATGTTAAGTTATCAAAATTTATAGGTTTTAAAATATAAGATTGTATGATATTTCGTTTGTGTAAATTATGCTCACAAAAGTACACATATGAGGGGGAGGACAGGAGCTTACCCTTCTCCCTTCTCCCACCACTTTTCTCCTTTCTTCTACCCCCGTTCTCCATTCTCCCATTAGAATAAAACATCTCCTTTTGAGATATTTTTTCTTGAAATATTAGATCATTTTTTAAAAGGAGAGATATTTTATTTTTTCTCCTTTCTCCAACTTTTTCTCCTTTCTCCCACCACTCTTCTCCTTTCTCCTACCCCGTTCTCCTTTCTCCCATTAGAATATAACATCTCCTTTTGAGATATTTTTTCTTGAAATATTAGATCATTTTTTAAAAGGAGAGATATATTATTTTTTCTCCTTTCTCCCAGCCTTCCTCTCCTTTCTCCTACCCACTTTCTCCTTTCTCCCTGTCTCCCTTACCCCTGTCCTCCCCCTCACATATAGACAATATCAGAATCGAATTTTTGCAGCACTCACACTTCATATAAAAATGCAACGGCTTCTGGAAAATGTCTTGAAAGATGTCCAATGTCGGATTTTGCCGCTTTTCACAAATAAATTTGCATTTGCGACGCTATTCATTGAAAAATTAGATTAGTTGCATGCTACATATAGTGCTTTTCCGTAATTGTGCTTTAACTTTGCAAAACAGCTACATAGTTTTTAATAATTTGCCTAGTCAAAACGACTTCGTTATCAAAAAAATTAAATGTCTTGCAAGTTTGTCCACTGGACGATTTTCATACGTTTTCAACGTTGTCTATTCGGGGTACGCTATTTATGGTGGATTATCTGTATATTTCCTCAGACAGAATTTTCTTGATGGTCAGATACTATCAATAAGACCACAAAGTATTAAAAAAAATCCGATGACTGGGGTTGTTCGTTTAGATGATGTTCTTAAGTTGTGAAAAAGTTAGTATTATGAGAGGATAAAGAAATCCTCTTTTTCAAATTTTCAAAGTTTGGAAGCGTAAAACTTCGATTTTTTTTTTATTTTTCTGCAATAAGATTCATATGTATAGAACTTGAAAGTAAAAACAAAATTGGGCCTAAAGCGTGCCATTGGCTTTATACACCTCTCCACATCATACAAAGCTTGTAAATATATGAGATGAATTATAATTAACTTTTTATTTCTGACAATCGTTTCATTTCTTAATCTAATTGTCTATTGAATTTTATAAGCAAGACCCGTTTAACTTGTAATTCCCACACACTTTTTATAGTAAAGCAAAATATATGTCTTCCTCCTTTTCGGATTTAAATGGGGAAACATTGCATTTTATTACGTTTTATGTCAATTGGTCTCTGGTAGAGAGTTGTCTCATTGGCACTCATCATACCGTATATATCTTCTCATTTCATATAGATTTATGCATTACCCAAATACTATATATTTTGTTGTTTGTTGCTAACGTTACTTTCAGTGGGAAATATTTCATGCATATTCAGTACAACTAATCATTAAGAAGTATCCATATTGATATGCAAAACAAAAATTACAGGCGAAATAAAAAAAGCTTATCCCAAATAATCATTAATCGCCTTAAAACGTAAGAAATTGACGTTACCATCATTTGTTAACGTCTCAAGGAACAAAATAAGATAAAAAAAAAAAGCTAGAAAAGTTCATTGGTTATGGGTGTCATTTCTAAGATATTTTTGTTTTTTTGTTTTAAAAGCTAGATTTAGTTTTATGATAATTTCATTTCAAAAAGTATTAGAACATAACATTTACTATATTACGAATATAAGAAATGAAGATGTAAATAAAACTCTTTGAAATTGAAAAAAAAACTATCTAATTAAAATACAGATCTCTGATTTAGTTATACTATACATGTGAGCTCATATGAAGTTTAACGAAGGAGAACGTAATGAGAGACATATTACATATAGCTCATCTATACTATTAAACGAGAAGACCTCATTTTGGGTGTCGCTTCTCTTCCTTCCACAATAAATCAATCATCATGCCTCTGTGTCCTATAGGTAACATGCATATTCGCATTTGTCATCCATTCTTATCATTATTCAGATTGAGTTATTTTGGGAGAAAAACGACAAAAAAGGAGTCCGGATATGATTCCGTCATCGGACTGACTTTTAGTCATAGATAAGACTTCCGGGTTTAAAGATGCACAAATACAACCAATCGTATGATAGATAACAAAAATGAAAAATAAATAAGCCAATCAGAGCGTTCTCCATATCATGGTGTTTAGATCGCAAGAACCACAACTATTATAAATACCTCCTTATAAAGGACAATTAGTTTTCGCGTTTATCTACATGTAAACTACGATTAATCTACTTTAATATATTGAGACTCTCTGTATTCTGTCTACTGTTTTTTTTTTTAAATGTTTTCTATTTAAGGGGTCATACCAGTTGTATATATATTAAAATAAGTAAAACATTTGACACAAGTACAACCATTTGTATGAAGGATAACAAAAATGGAAAAAAATAAGCCATTCAGAGCGTTCTCCATATCATGCATGGTGTTTACATCGCAAGAATATCAACTATTATATCTGCTTAGAAAGGACAATTATTTTTAGCGTTTCATATCATGGTGTTTAGATCGCAAGAACCACAACTATTATACCTCCTTAGAGAAGACAATTATTTGTCGCGTTTATCTACATGTAAACTACGATTATACTACTAATATATAGAGACTGTCTGTATTCTGTCAGGGACTTTCTATGTTAGTATGTTAGTATGTTAGTATAGAAAGTCGGCCCTGATTCTGTCTACTGTTTTCTTTGAAATTTTTACTATTTCAGGGGTCATACCACTTGCATCTATACTATTAAACGAGAAGACCTCATTTTTGGTGTCGCTTCTCTTCTTTCCACAATAAATTACTCAACACGACTCTCTGTCCTATATGTACAGTGCATAGTCGCATTTGTCATCCATTCATATGATTATTCAGATTGAGTTATTTTGGGAGAAAAACGAGAAAAAAGGCATCCGGATATTGTCCCGTCACTGGACGAAATTTTAAGTCAGATTATACTTCCGGTTTGCGTTTTTCTGTATACTTTGAACAAACAAATAGTACGAATAAAGTGTATTTTAATTCTGTTCAGAGTTTATTAAAGGGAGAGGGTATGTATACTATGTCAATTGACCACCATGGATCGATTACTAAACTAAGAATTGAAAGTAAATACACTTTATTCACAAAATAATATACAGATAAGCGCTAAAATTATTCATGTGAACTTTTGATACCTTTTCTGAAATTCTCCATTCATTAAATATTTTACAAAATTCATTGATTACAAAAAAAGATGTGGTATGATTGCCATGTTGAGACAACTCTCCACAAGAGACCAAAATGACACAGAAATTAACGACTATAGGTCACCGTACGGCTTTCAACAACGAGCAAAGCCCATACCGCATACTCAGCTTTAAAAGGCCCCGAAATGACGATGTAAAAAAATTCAAACGAGAAAACTAGCGGCCTTATTTATGTACAAAAAAGGAACGAAAAACAAATATGTAACACACAAACAAACGACAACCACTGGACTACAGGCTCCTTACTTAAATGTTCATAACATACTAAATGTATGTTCATATTGAAATTGATAGAAAACCAAAAATTGTGAATTTTGGAAATGAAGGAGGAGGTATAAAACTTCTAACAACACTTTACATACTTTTAACTCCGCTCTGAATGCCCGCGATTTCGCGGGTGTGTTCTAGTATATATTAAAATAAGTAAATCATGCTCAACTTCATCTAAAACTACCTCGACCAAAAACTTTAACCTGAAGCGGGACAGACACGGACGGACGAACGAACGAACGAACGGATGTACAGACTAGAAAACATAATGCCCATAAATGGGGCATAACAATTTATTGTTGAAAGGGAAAATAGTAATTTGGTGAGGTAGAGATTAAAAGTAGGCAGGACCTTTTTCGGGGCGTCGGGATCGGGTGTTTTTAAGCTCGGGATTTGGGGATTTGATCTTTTACAAAAAATCATATCCTACCATTGGCATGTTAATAAGGCTCTCAAAAGAAAAAGAAAACACTGATGGATTGTCCTAGAAGCATATCTTATTAGACTAATAATGGTCTATATATGAGCAGTTACATTTATTTCATGTTTGAAACGGGGCAAATTGTTAATTTGATTTGACTTTTACCAAAAGAATCATTGTACCAAAGGAGAAGAATAATTGTGGCCAGACACACGAAAATAATTGAATTTAACAGAAAGGAAACAAATATCGGACTTTGGAAAAAGGGAGAGGACTTTTGATACCTTTTATGAAATTCTCCATACATAATATCTTTTACAAAAAATCATCCTACAACAGTCTACAAGCTGTATATGCCCGGGATTTCGCGGGTGTGTTCTAGTATGTAGTATAATGTAATATAACGAAATCAGAGAACGATATTTTAATTAGATATATATATAGATTGTTGAAAAAAGTATTCAGTTTGGTCATGTTCAATTTGATATGGAAATTCCATTTTGTTAATTTGGTGCATTGGCTCCTTTTTGTGATGGAATGACAACCTATTTTGTTGAGCGTTATCTATTAAACGTTTTACAAGGATCTACTTACCCTTCCGCAGCATCTGAGATCACATCTAGATTTTGATGGGGTTAATTCGGGTTGCTCAGTCTTTAGTTTTCTTTGTTGTGTTTATGCACTATTGTTTGTCTATTGGTCTTTTTCTTTTTTAGCCATGACGGTGTCTGTTTATTTTGGACATAGAGTTTGAATGTCCCTCTGCTATCTTACGCCCCTTTGACAGACTAGCCTTCCAGACAATTAGTTTAATTTAGGCCTAATGAAGTAACGGCTTCTCACACTAAAATGATCAACAGATTTCTTCACGTCCCTTTACGATCTAAACCTGTTTAAAGTCTAAGCACTTTTCAGCTAAACCTGTTTAAAATCTAAGCACTTTTCAGCTAATATGTTTCTAGTCTAAACACTTTTTAGCTAAACCTGTTTAAAGTCTAAGCACTTTTCAGCTAAACCTGTTTAAAGTTTAAGCGCTTTTCAGCTAATATGTTTCTTGTCTAAACACTTTTCAGTTAAACCTGTTTAAAGTCTAAGCGCTTTTCAGCTAATATGTTTCTTGTCTAAACACTTTTCAGCTAAACCTGTTTAAAGTCTAAGCACTTTTCAGCTAATATGTTTCTAGTCTAAACACTTTTCAGCTAAACCTGTTTAAAGTCTAAGCACTTTTTAGCTAATATGTTTCTTGTCTAAACACTTTTCAGCTAAACCTGTTTAAAGTCTAAGTACTTTTCAGCTAATATGTTTCTAGTCTAAACACTTTTCAGCTATACCTGTTTAAAGTCTAAGCACTTTTCAGCTAATATGTTTCTAGTCTAAACACTTTTCAGCTAAACCTGTTTAAAGTCTAAGCACTTTTCAGCTAATATGTTTCTAGTCTACACTTTTCAGCTAAACCTGTTTAAAGTCTAAGCACTTTTCAGCTAATATGTTTCTAGTCTAAACACTTTTCAGCTTAACCTGTTTAAAGTCTAAGCACTTTTCAGCTAATATGTTTCTAGTCTACACACTATTCAGCTATACCTGTTTAAAGTCTAAGCACTTTTCAGCTAATATGTTTCTAGTCTAAACACTTTTCAGCTATACCTGTTTAAAGTCTAAGCACTTTTCAGCTAATATGTTTCTAGTCTAACCACTTTATAGCTGGACACGTTAATGCTGCAAGTAAGCACATTAAATATATAACATGTCTAGATTTAAAACATGTCAAAAATCTGTTTAATAATTGTTTTAGGTAAGTGTTTCGGTTCTAAACACAATTTTTAGAGTGTACTATGGTTACCTTGTTGATTGGTAAATCCAATTTCTTTTATAGGTAAAATAATGTTCCAAACGTATTTAAAACATGTAAATGACTTGTAATAGTGATTGGTGCCATTTATCTAATACTAGTGGTATTCTCCCAAAATGGAATATACGAGCTTAAACACCTTATGTTAATATATTGTCAATTGAATTCACGTA
Source organism: Mytilus edulis (assembly GCF_963676685.1). Taxonomy (NCBI): domain Eukaryota; kingdom Metazoa; phylum Mollusca; class Bivalvia; order Mytilida; family Mytilidae; genus Mytilus; species Mytilus edulis. Next base: position 73,215,425 of record NC_092349.1, on the reverse strand, counting down.
TTCCGTAAACTCGTGAAATCCATTCCTAATACAGTACTGTAAATTCAGAAATAATTGCGTGCCTTCATAATTGCGATTTTGTCATTTTATATTAAAACGCGATATTAATTTTTGCGATATTTGAGGAAAATCCTGTTTAAATCATACAAAAAAATCAAAATGCGTGTTTGAATTATTGCAATTATAACCCTATCGCATTTTTCGCAATGATAAAAACATCGCAATAATTTCTAAATTTACAGTATCATGCACTGAGACTTATACAAATTTAAGTGACTGTTTATTACGCAGAATGGTTGTGTATATGAATAAGGTTATCTTGACGCCCCCCTCTCCCCACAGGCGTCAATTGATATCAATATCAATGCTTAAAATGGATATTATAATATCAAGTTACGACTTTGTTGGATTTATACATTATTTTACATACCAATTTTGGCTCGAAATCTAGTATATCTCTCTTGTGTACAAAAAGTGTTATATGCTGTCTGGGCGTTAAATGGCTTTCCATTTTATTAGAGGGAGAATGTAGCAAGCTTAATCTTATTAACAAATCTCAGGTTTTTTCAAAAGCAGTTTAAATGTTTCGCCTTGATTTGTATGCGCCATTTATGGGCATTATGTTTTCTTGTCTGTACGTCCGTTTGTTCGTTTGTCCATCCGTTCGTTTGTCTATCCCGCTTCAGGTTAAAGTTTTTGATCGAGGTAGTTTTTGATGAAGTTGAAGTCTAACTAGTTTCAATTATTGATCACAAACAAATATATACTCGAAACAACCCTATTGAAGGTCATAAATATTTCTATAACAGCTAACATCTAACAGCTTGTCCTCTCTCCACATTTGGAAGGCAGAAAAGAAGCTCCGCAATTAGTGTACACAATATATTTAATATCTCCTTATAAATTATATATACATGTAATCCGTTGGTTTTCGGACGTTCAAAAAGAAGTTCAATAACCGATAAAATTGAGAATGGAAATGGGGAATGTGCCAAAGAGACAACAACCCGACCATAGAAAAAAAAACAACAGCAGAAGGTCACCAACAGGTCTTCAATGTAGCGAGAAATTCCCGCACCCGGAGGCGTTCTTCAACTGGCCCCTAAACAAGTATATACTAGTTCAGTGATAATGAACGCCATACTAATTTCCAAATTGTACACAAGAAACTAAAACTAAAATAATGCAAGACTAACAAAGGCCAGACCTCAATAACCGACCATTTCTTTAAATAGTTTTATATGCAAGGCAGTCTGGAATGTAAAATTTTGCATATATTGCAAAACAGTCTAAAAGATTAATCTAAAACATACATGTAACAACATTATACAAGCAAAAATATTTAATATTTGTATATGAATAAAACAGCACATATAAAAGACTTTAAAAACATAAATTAGAATTGTAAAATGGCGTACAGTTAGTGTCATAAAAATTTCATCCATGATAATGTAAATACAATGTGCATATATCATAATTTAGTTCAAGGTTAAAAGGGATTTACTTTCTTTTATATCACAATTTCAATAGCAAATCAGTTGTGTTAAGAACCACTTTTATCTCAAGAATTCCCTGTCTGTCATCAGTAGCCAAAACCTGGTATTCACTAGTGACCTCAGACCTGGTACATGTTCCCAGTCACTTCCTTAAACATAACTGTTGTTATTCGAAAACTTATTATAATAATTATATATTGATAATTACAATGACTAAGTTAAAACACTTCATTTTACCCTGAGGCTCTAAAATGATAAAAATTGGAATGTCAATGGATTTCTTCATTAAACACCTATTTCATGTTTAAACCACCCTTTTTATAATGCATTTGAATGGGGATATATGGTTCGATCCCCCTTTAATAAATGGCTGGATCCGCCCCTGTACGTTATGACTGAATGCTAATTGGGAGTTAGTATGAACAAAAAAAATGATCAAAATTAAAGTTTTTTATAACATAAGTTATACGTCATTTCAGACACAACTGTATACTACACATCTATCTACAGATCACTTATGGCATCAGACATCAAAGCTTACTAATTAACAGAAACAATAGCACCATAAAATAAAAGTTAGAGGGGAGATTAATTTTACAATTGTTGTAATATAGTCCTTCCTCGGCATTCGTCATCACCACTCTGTTGTTGAGTCTTTGGACGGGTCGGTAGTCGTCTGAGATGTCCCGGTCTGTTTCATTGGCATAGTTCCTGTGCACCTGATGTCTAAATTTGTCAATCTGAAACAAAAATATTTTTTTTCTTGTTGATTCTTCTAATCCGGGATTTTTATGTTCCATACTTTTTATTTGTTATTATAAAATAAGAAAATGTGGTATGATAGATGATTATCCACAAAGTAAAAGGGTGTAGTGGCACTGTCAAAACCTTGCTGTACATGTTATTAACGTTATTCATCTTTTCCCAACGTTTTGTTCAGTTCTTTTCTTGTCTGTGTATTTTTCCGTTATTGTTTTTTTTAACCTTTTGCAAACAAAACCAGTTTAAACACTTCACCATTACAAAATTAACCTGTTCTGAAATGTGTATTTATGGTTTTACTGTTTTCTTCTGATTGAATGTCGATGTTACTGGCTGTTTAAGAGCCCCCTAAGCCAGTAATTGTATATTTATATATTGGTAACTGGAAAACAACCATGTAATACTAGTATTGACAGGCCTCTATATCTACAATATACATACCTGTTCTTCCGAAATAATAATATGATTCTTAAATATTGTCCATATAACACTTTCATAACATGGTGGCGTTGTTAGGCTTCCATAGTATCGATAATACACTCCAGCATCATGGGGGAATAAAGAATCTAGTGCGAAAGTATTAAGAAGTGCATGGTCATCTAAAATTTTAAAAAAAATTGACATTCATGTTTCGTTATATAAAGTGTGGTCTGAGAAGACACACATCCTTATGTATAACAATGTGTTAAACGCCATCGAAGCACTGAATTATTTATATATTTAATATTATCAATATTCAGACATAAATTTAACACCTGTAGTGCTTTTTGAGTTGGCCTTTATAGCGTTTTTATTTAAATTATTTAAATTTACTGTTTCCCATTTGCTTTGACAGTAGCCTCTTCCCATCAGTTTAAATTATAGATGATAACTTTTCGTAATAACTCTAAAAGACGCATATAAATGCACTGTAACACACATCAGTAAAAACAGCCTACAATGTCCATGCTGTATATAGTATGTTTACCATTAGTGTGCTTTATACTAGGAACTACTGCGCTTGTAACATGCATGTATATGTATTCAACTGTACATTATGATAACTCGTGTATTTGAAACGCAAATATAAACGACTACACTTTTTAAATCATAAAGACTATCGTCAACATTTCATGTTCTATATATATTGTCATTGTTGATTTTATTATACATGTTTGGGGTGGGTGCAGTCAAAACCTTATTTTCTGCGGCTATGCAATGTTTCAAAAAAATATAATGACGTTTTAAGACATCGATTATCTAGTTCTATAATCGTTCCTGATCAATGACGAGGATGTCACTATACACCGTATGGCCTTCGACAATGAGTTCTGTTTTCAGAATACCATAATTATTACAGTGACCTAGAATTACTGGCCTTATTATCCGTTATGGTAAAGTAAGAGGCGATCATAGATGGGTGACTTTTCATGGACGATCTTTTTTCTTTTCCCTATCAAAAAGGGGAGCGCACGACCTCTGCACCACAATTAAATCCGTCACAGTTACTGTATCCTGGTCTATCTTTACTTTTTTTGTATATCATACCTTTGTGTGAAATCTTGGTTAGATGCGAGATTATTTCATCAAAATGATGGTTAGTTTCTCCTATCTGAAATGATGGTATAACATGACAAAACAGGAAGAAAATATTCTTGAAGATAGTATATATTATGTTCAAGTAGAAGGATGTTATTTGTCTGTTTATCTTTTTCTTTTTTAGCCATGGTGTTTACCAATTTATTTTCGATCTATGAGTTTGAATGTCTCGCTGGTATCGTTCTCCTCTCTTCTACGTCATCATATAATCATATATATATCCTTTTTATAGACTTTTATATATATATATATATATATATATATATATATATATATATATATGTATATTCCATATTGAAATTGTATAACAATTATTTAAAAGATTTTTGTTTAGGCAATTCGAATTACACTTGCTATAAATTAATTTTTGTTACTTTACGATTTTAATCAAAAAGGTAATCTATAGTCAAAAATTATAAAAATAATCTTGTATATTGATTCGATGAATAACAATTTTGCTACAAACTGTTAGTAAGAAGAACCGGAACGATCAATAAACTTACTTATGTATACAGAGTTTCAAATCTGGCACTATACTAACCTCAAACAAAAAAGCTAATACTGCAAGTCCTCCTGTCTTGTTCAGAGCATTGGAAAACACACCGTGTTGACTATTATACAGGACAACATGCATCTGGAGAAAAATAATACAATGTTGATAGATACATGTAGAAGTAGTCAAAAATAAAAATAAAAGTAAAACAAAAATAAAGATGTTATTATGATGTAAATAGCATAAATTGAAACGTCTGTTTGAATCCTCTTTCTTATGGAAACTGGATATTTAATCGAATGATGTTTCTCGGGCTGTACAATATACATACACTAAAAGGATCATCATCTTAAATTCTTTGAATAATCTATTATAATCTATTAGAACTTGGTTTTTCTCGGTCTCTTTCGTATGCTACCTTTCGTCTCTCTGCGTTTTACTTTGAAACTGTCCAGACAGAATCCAGTCCATTCCCTCATCTAAAGTATTTATTGCCTTAATTTTTGTTTTATCAAAGCGGTTGTAATTATGAATATTCAGCGCTATTTAATCAGAAATCCATGCATTCAAAAGAAATTGTGCAAATTGAGTTCAACCCAGTTTTCGGCGGACTTGGCGTTGGTTGATCTATAGTTTCATGTAAATTTTTATTTGTAGTGCTATGAAAACTTTAGTTGTTGCCATTTTATTGCCTGTTTTTCATAGATTTTATAGTTTTTGAATGCTCCTTTATTTGCTATCTGCTAGGTTCATCAATTTGCTAAGTTCATTCGTTCTTTTGTTTTACTTTATTTTTAGTTACCTCCATAGGGTATTGTTTTCCGTTAATGTTATGTTCGGAACCTCTTTTATCTTCGGAACCCCAGTGAAAATGGAATTGTTCTGCATTATACACTCCAGGCAATCCACCACCACTTAACTGCAGGTTATTTCCCTTTAAATCTATCTGAACTGAATAATAACAATAAATCATTAATAAAATGCAATTTGGAAACAATTTGGGTGTAATAATAGTAGTGATATTAAGTCGTTTAAAACCTATTAAAAGATCATTACAGGGTTGAAATTGAATCATAATGATTGTTAAAATGTATACAATGTTTAACATTTATTTAGTTTGTAACCGTAACAAGTGTTTCAGGATATATAGTTTGGAATAGTAAGTAAACAATAATTAAAAAAAAAAAAAAAACGTACGCTAGGATCAATTGCCTATCTTCTATGTATTTTTTGTAAAATTGCTGCTTTTGACTGCTCAAACTCTACCTAATTATCTTCCATTTTCTTTCAATAAAAAACGTCGATTTGCGTGTAATTGATCAAAGATCAACCAAGGACTGACCAGAGTTATTATTATTTTCTTTGTAGTTTAAACTTTACTAGCTCAATTTGATCATTTGTTTTGCAGTTCACAAGTAGAAATAATGTAATTGAAGTGTTATTGTCGAAAATTATAAAAAATAACGGTCGCAATTTTCCCCATTTTTCTGCTTTGCCTTTTTGCTACAATTGCAACCACTGCGCTCCTCCCAAATAAAAGATAGAAAAAAACTTACCACTATGGCCATTATTTTCTAGGGTCATTTTAAGATTGGTTACATTCTTTATATGATCAAAGTTAAACTGTGGTAAACTGTTGTTGACTACTACTTCGGACACTCCTATACTAATCGGCGATTGCTGTTGTCCACCACAGTTTGGATAACTATTGGGCCAAAATTTAGGTCCTAAAATATATTAAATATATTATTGTAATTGTATTATAAATTCACATCGTGATCAAAACCGTTTCGTTATGTTATATGTGTACACGCAGTACAATACTCGGACAATACATCCTTATTTACTATTATAGTTGATAACTTTTACGGCATTTGATCTCTGGACCCAGTTGTTCAAAAGTGTCGCTAAATTTAACGACGATTAAGCATAACAAGAGAGTTGTCTACACCAACATTTTACTTGGCATTATTAAAATAATTTTAAAGTCATTCTTGCACTCTGTATTTGATGAACAGTAGTCCCTTTCTCTAATTTTCGTCATGCATAACATATTTACCACTTGACGTTAAGCAACAATCAATCAAGCAATTAAATATATTCTAATTTACACGAGATTTTATTTTAGGATGTTAGCTACTCTCTTTCAAAATAACTAGTCTTTTCAGAAAATGTTATAAAATAAAAGCAAATAAGTAAAAGAACTAAAAAAGCAGAAAAAAAATATGAGTCCGTGTGCTTGTTTTCGAGATGTATTATATGCCGTTGGAAATTTCGTGGGAAAAGATTCTCTCTAGATTTTTCATACTTTTTACATTGTCCGTTTTTCTCTTGCTATGAAAAAATAACAAGGATTGTATAAGATTTTTCAAATATGGCTTTTAAAGCTTTAATAAAATTATGAAAAGAAAAGTAGGAGTTCGTGGGCAAAATTTTTAATAGCAAAACATCGATAAAACCAGAGGATTCCGAAACTCTGGAAAAAAATCAAAAACAAGGAGCGAATATTAAAAAAAACGTTCGTCATAAAAGTACATAAGACAGTTTGTAGGAATAATTTTGCTAATCATTGCACCTACAATTATTGCTAACATAGAAAAAGAAAAAAATATGCCAATGAATTTAAGTTGTGTAAACTCGTGTTGTATTTAACCTCATGTTTATATAGTACGACGGTATGACATGTTAGACGCAATTAGTAATTTGATGAATAACAATAATTGTTGTTGTATGATTCATGTTTATCATTTTCGACATTTCGTCTTAACTGTCACCGATATGGTTCTTAAGAGTTTCTTTGTGCTGAAGATCATTTCTGGACAATGCAAGTTTACACAAAACACTCATCCAATATATATATATATATACCAGCCTCGCAATTATGAACGACAGACACGCGTTTCTTCTATAAAAGATTCATCATTGTGACGCTTGAATCACGAAAGGTTAAAGGCCAAATTATAAAGAACTAAGTTTAAGCATTCTGAACAGTAGCTGTTTTTCATATCTGTCACCAGTACTACAGTCCTTTGTTTTATGACAGTGTTTTGTTTTTCAAAATCTGACTTCATATTACGAAAAGGAGGATTAAGACGCTGCCTGTGTGTTATATTCATACTACATGCATTACGAATGTAACGAATATCTGTGCTAAATTTTTCATTTAAACTTAAGAAAACTTTTGACTTATGTAACTTACAAGTATAAATGAAACAAAAGTAAAAATTAAAGGAAATAAGAAAAATACTGTATAAAGTTCGAAGACGGATAAAAAAGATTTTCTAGGGAGTCCGAACCCACCCCCTTTTGTGGGAAAAAATTTGTTGATTATTTAGGGAATCACTGAAGCATGACTCGAACAGACACCCTCTTAGACAGTCAATGTCTCCCTTATGAAAATATGTGGATCCGCCACTGAGTTGAGACATATTCAATGCATATAAAAATATGATACATAGTCAACTTACCATCAGCGTAGTCATATCCCCATTTGTTCCCTGAAATGATAATAATGGCATTTATTACAATAAGTAAATAATATATGATATAAAGTATACTGATCAGTCTGTTCTACTCATATTGTTTGCGTCACTAGTACTTTCAACTTGGTTAAATATAAAAGGATGCGACCTGAAATGCCTTGTATGCCATCGAGTCAATTAAATAGAGCCATGCACTGTAATCTTAGTCAACAACTCAGCATCATTCTCACCACATCCCCTCTAAAATAAAAATCTCCTGATAAACATACGGACTCTATAATCATAATTAAAAACTCAATAACACCCTTTCTCCCCCTCTTCCCAAAAACTATACACTCAAATCCAAATACTAAAGTTTGAAAGCTTAAGGATCCCTAAGAAATGGGCACAACAAAAAGTGTTACTGGAATAACAATCAACAGCCCGGTACGCTTCATACCGAATTTTTTGAAAGCTGAAATGTTTTAACAAGTGATCATTAGAACAAAAGGGACAAAAAAACGAACACTCACAATTCTACATGGTCAATGTTGTATTATGGGGTTGCAAGCTTAAGTTAGCTCAAGTATAAATATGTAATGTTTAAACCTATTGTTTCCTGAAACTAAATAAATAATTAAAGTTTATGAAAATATTTGTTAACTTGTATTAGGGACACATTTAAAATGGATATCATGAAGAGTTGTAATTAATAACGAGGAAGAAACGCAATTTTATTATTAAAACAACAATACATAAATCTGATAGGACATTTACCATCTGAAGAATGCATGTATGACATAATTAGACTTTCACTACATAACATTATTGTAACTTTAACATTCAAGATGAAAATGGATAGGTGTTTAACGTTCAGTGGCAAATTACAAGTATATTCAGGACGGGCACATGTTAATGTCATATGAATATTTAAGCTGCTTTGTACTAGACCGACGCACTGAGCCAGAGTCTTTAAAACAACAGTCCGCAGAAAGACATGCCATCCGGCCCCGACACATTATTCTGACTCAGAGGCGACTAGCCTTTGCTCTTACTTTTAAAGGCCGCTCGCTTAGCAGAGAAACAGTAAATACAAATTTTAAAGTCTTTGGTTAGACCTGCCCGTGGTCAAACAACGACATCCAGCACCCAAGGCGAACACGTTAGCACCAGACCAGGCAGGCAACTTGTTAACGTCATAACAACATTAGTCTTAAACAAGAATATGTCCATAGTACACGAATGCCCCACTCGCACTATCATTTTCTATATTCAGTGGACCGTGAAATTGGGGTCAAAACTTTAATTTGGAATTAAAATTAGAAAGATCATATCATAGGGAACATGTGTACTAAGTGTCAAGTTGATGTAACTTTAACTTCATCAAAAACTACCTTGACCAAAAACTTTAACCCGAACTTCACACTATTATTTTCTATGTTCAGTGGACCATGAAATTGGGGTCAAAACTATAATTTGGCATGTAAATTAGAAAGATCATATCATGGGGAACATGTGTACTAAGTTTCAAGTTGATTGGACTTCAACTTCTTCAAAAACTACCTTGACCAAAAACTTCAACCTGAAGCGGACGAACGAACGGAGGCACAGACCAGAAAACATAATGACCCTCTACTATCGTAGGTGGGGCATAAAAATAATGTAAAAACTGCAATGTACTGAAAACTGAAAAATGCGGTCCGAGAAGCAGTTGAGTGATGCATTCGACATTGTAGCAATTACCTATTTCTTACGTATATGCTTTGGTCTCTTTTCGGGTTCACTAATTAATAAATTGTACATGTAAAAGACCTCATATGTTACATTATCTCATATGAAGGATAGTTTGGTATCATCGAAAGTTGTTTACATGTATCACTGTGCGGAAAGTTTAAACCTAAAACACTGATGGTATATACTAGTAGGAAAACCGATAAAATGATTATTGGTGTTTTATTGGAACAATATATCTAACAGTAAAAACTTTTAAACAAAGTAGATCGAATACCATTGCTTAACATACCCTATCAATTCTACTCCATTCCATAATTCATAAAAAAAAACAAGAATGTGTCCTCAGTACACGAATGCCCCACGCGCACTATCATTTTCTATGTTCAGTGGACCGTGAAATTGGGATAAAATCTCTAATTTGGCATTAAAATTAGAAAGATCATATCATAGGGAACATGTGTACCAAGTTTGAAGTCGATTGGACTTCAACTTCATCAAAAACTACCTCGACCAAAAACTTTAACCTGAAGCGGGACAGACGGACGAACGAACGGACGAACGGACGGACGGACGGACGAACGGACGAACAGACCAGAAAACATAATGCCCCTCTACTATCGTAGGTGGGGCATAAAAAAGACTAATAAGTATAATGTTAAGTACAGATCAATCATTTCCGGGATCCTTTATCTATAGAAGATTACAACAAATGAATTATTGACAATTTCTTGATAGGACATCTCTAATTTAATTCTGGACAAAATTTACATCAAAAGCAGGTAAACCATTATTAAACAGTTAATTTGGTCATAACGGAAACATTTGATCTTAATAAACATCTTCACAGTTTGGTCTAACTTTTCATAACTGTATGTGCGGTAGGGGTAGAAATTCGTTCTCTTTTTAAGTCTCTTGTTTAACTAAGGAATAAACGAGTTATGCAAATTAGTTCAATATATAAGACATATATATAAAAGAAGATGTGGTATGATTGCCATTGAGACAACTTTCCACAAGCGACTAAATGACACAGAAATTAAGTATATCAAGTACTTAATAGGTTAGAAAACGGTTTTAAGTCGTGACCACTCGACTTGCTGACAATATTTTGAATTACTAAATAAATAAATATTATATAATAAGAGTGAATAAATGACCTGGAAAAGTGTTTTAACAGCGGTGTTTAAGACGGAAGATATTTTTAGAGATTTAATTATGTTGAATAAATTAAAACGGTCTTTAAGATTCAGAAATAGTCCCGTAGTTCAGATGTTGTGACATGAAGGCCGTACGAGAAATTTACGTTGTCATAACAACAACGCAGCACAACTGTAAAACTAAAATTTAAGCTGGCTCGTCGAAAAAGCGAGTATTTGATTTGTGCCAGCTGCACAAACCCAATCTGCCAAAATCTCGCAGTTCTGTATCACCAAAATGTCAATTTGAGGGAAACTGCAATGTTGTTTGTCATTGTCATTTTTCGTTTGCTAACTCATTTCCTGTTTTTTGTTACACTAGACTTGTGGTTTTAAATTGAAGTTAATTTAATTTATTTTCTATAAAATATCTCCACTACTCATATTCTTTCGGTGGTGTTTTTCATATGCGAGAATATGTGTTTTCTTTTATAAAGTTGTATTTCAAATATAAATAAAATGTGTATACAGATACAACATCTGATAAAAAAAAACCAGAATATATAAAGCGGACAATAAAACATCTTAGATCGATGAAAAACACCGTGTTATAAAAGAAAGGGGATCAATGAGACAATAAAAAAAGTCTACAAAAATGAACTAAACGCACAAACCCCAACGAAATAGGAGGGAGGGGATTGGGCATCAGGTGCTACGAATCAGTGAGGTATTTTCGTATCCGTTTTTAATAAATAGTTTGGGGTTATTCCATAGATCGATAAAACTGTTATTTGATTGATTAATTTTAACTTTGCATTTTTTTCCGTACCTTGTTGTAGGCTTATTTTATTGGTTTTGAGTCCGTATAGAAACCTGTTGTTTCTGTTTCGTTTATTCGTGTTGTAAGGTCTATTTTAAAAAACAACCCATGCTAAATCTGTAATGTCTGTATATGATCCACATGCTTGCTTAAAGTACCATTCACCTTTTCTTCTATATATTTGATAATAAATATCAATGTATACATTTTATACAAAACGACAAAACGTTTACTTTTTATACAAAACGACATTTTACCACTTCGTTCAACGTCCTTGTTAAAAAAAAAATCTTTCACACCGAAAACTGATTATCACAAATAAGATATTAAAATAGAAATTAAATATTACAAAATACGATAATATATAAGTTTGTGTTGTCATCAACAGAATATGAAATTCATTGTTCAATGTTTATGGTAAGAGTTTAAATTGAAAATTGACGATTTATAAAATCTGTCAATAAAATGATTTAGCTAAAAAAAACATGATAACAATCAAAAGTACATGTATGCATTGGAGAATGAACAAGAAAACCTTATTTGATGCAAGCAACATGTGAGTCAACAAAAACTCCAATGTTGCCTTTGCGTCTACTAATGTGTTCTTGTACATTTTCTGTTATCATTCGATGTGGTAAAGTAATGTGATTTCTAAGTGAGATTTTCTGAAATTTCAATGAAATATTAATTTGGCCAATTTATTTCAGAAATAAAATTTCTTCCAATTTTTTTTTCATTCTTTTTTTTTGTTTGTAATGGGGTCGAGTATGGTCTCGAGTATGGCCTTTCTTGGTGTTCAATTGTTTTAAGTTTATCAAAGATCTTTTGTGTATGTAAAATGTTGCTACCTATCTTACTCATTTATAACCTTACCTGCAAAGCTAAACACATTCCCGATGCAAAATGAGTAAACGATAAGATGATGCAGAATGCAAAACATATCCATGGAAAACACTATTACTATTGATCTAAACTATAGTATTTCAGATACAACTGAGATAGTAAGATTAGCTTTAAAATCATAACTCAGGACAAAGCCAGGTTAAATATTGGAACTTCCTACAAATGAACACTGCATGATCACTTAAACTAAAAATATCAAAGGTGTTATGTCATTTGTCTGATATCTACGGAGACCTATTTTGGTCTCATACAGATAAATAGTTTTTTGTAAGTCTAGCGCTGTAAATTTGAGACAAAGCGCTGGAGATGCAATATCTGAAGAGCGCTGAGAATGTGCAGTGTAGCTGTAGAGATTTCAAATATGGAAAGACTTTCATATCTACAGTGCTAAATTTTAAATCTACAGCGCTTGAGTTAATTATTATTTTTATTATTATTGTTATTTACAGTGCTTATATAGCGCTTATCTAAATAAACATTTACTCTAAGCGCTTTACGGGAGAGATCCATTTGCGCCAAAAATCCGTCCTTTTGCGCCACGACTTTTTTCTCCTATGCTACATTTGCGCCACATGTTTTAAAATTACATGGTATCATTTGCGCCACAAATAAAACATACAATTGTGCCAATTAAAAGAAAAATGACTTCCCTACTCCTTTTATTCGGACTTGGAACCGGCAGTTTACACGGCAAATGTTTCCTTTTCTGAAACATATCTTCTTCTTACTGCTGCTGCATGGGTACTTCCCAATTTAATGTATGTAGTAGCTTGTAACTCAACATATGTGGCTAAAACATTATCAGCAAAAGCTTCTATATTCTTCTCTATAGGCACTTTATTAAATATTCTTAAATATTCAACAAAGCAATACGTTTTATTCTATCTCTGTACATTGACTGTCTAATGAATTTTAAGCCATTTCTCTTCAGATGCTCATCTTCATGGTGAAATATCTTCAAACATATGAAAGTTTTTAATTAAAAGATAAGAATGAATATATAATAATCATTAATATTTATGATAGATATGTGTACAGGTATATTGGCGCAAATGAGTTCCGAATATTGGCGCAATTGAGACATTTGGAAAACAAAATTTGGCGCAAATGATACCCCTGGAAAACAGTAATTGGCGCAAAAGGGCTGCTGCCTGCTTTAGAATGCATAAAAAAACAATGATACAAGTACATATATGTATAATAAACAAAATTTAAAAAAAATAAAAAAATATCTATGTGTCAATGGTTCAATAGAATCAAAATAAAGACCGTAAAAATTACAACTCAATATATGAAAATTAAAAATTATTCATTAAAAATAATTTTAAAATATAGATAAATTTTGAATTTTTTAAAAAGAAAATCAACAGAAGAGCTATCTACAGCGCTTGAGTTAATATCTACAGCGCTTGAGTCAATATCTACAGCGCTGACGTTTACAGCTTTTATCTCATACAGATGAAGGTCAGTGGTTTTCAAAGTCAAGCGCTGGAGATTAAAAGTCCAGCGCTAAAATCTATTATAGTTCAGTGCTGAAAATATTAAGCCCAGCACTGAAGATGTTAAATTTACATCTCCGGCGCTTGATTTTTCATCTTCAGCGCTTGACTTTTCATCTACGGCGCTTGACTTTTCATTCTCAGCGCTTGACTTTATATCTTTACTGCTCTGGACATTATATTAACAGCTCTGACTTTTACATACAAAACGCTTGACTTTAAATCTACAGCGCATGACTTTATATTTACAACGCTCGACTTTAAATCAACAACGTTTGACTTTATAAAACGCTTGACTTTTCACATCCAGGCTGAACATTATATCTAAAGCGTTAATTTCACCTCTTCGAACCAAGAATTAACACTATCATATTTTGGGACTTAAGATCGGCCAATATCAGTCAACATCATTTTATAATCAGGAAGCAAATTTGCTTACAGTGCATTTTCTTGTTAAACGTATTTTATCAGACATGACTTTAACTCAAACGGTAACAAAGTAAATATTAGCATTGATATTAATAAGTCTGCTACTTTAAATATTACTACTGAATCTGTCCAAAAAGTAGTTTATCTATCTAACATGTTGATATTGTACAAAGTAATCATGGTTTTAGATGAAAAGTACATGTACCCGGGAAGAAACGCAATTTGGTTTATTGAAAGGGCAAGAGTAGTAACTTAGGCTCCCGAAGCTCTATTTAAAAGGTGAACTTAAATCAACTTTTTATTTTTTATGCCCCATTTATGGGCCTTTTATTTTCTGGTCTGTGCGTCCGTTCGTACGTCCGCTCGTCTGTCTGTCCCGCTTCAGGTTAAAGTTTTTGGTCGAGGTAGTTTTTGATGTAGTTGAAGTCCAATCAAATTGAAACTTACTACATATGTTCCCTATGATATGGTCTTTTTAATTTTAGATTTTCCCCCATTTTTACGGTTCACTGAACATAGAAAATGATAGTGCGGATGGGCATCCGTGTACTCTGATGTTACGAATCTGTCCGTTTTAGTCAAAGACATACATGCACAAAGTAATATTGTTAATCCAGCTCCGTCTACTTCAATAGAAAATAAAATCAAGAACACCAACAACAATATAACTGGAAATGAACAAAATACAAATA
Source organism: Mytilus edulis (assembly GCF_963676685.1). NCBI lineage: Eukaryota > Metazoa > Mollusca > Bivalvia > Mytilida > Mytilidae > Mytilus > Mytilus edulis. Next base: position 73,200,422 of record NC_092349.1, on the reverse strand, counting down.
TACAAGTGCATTTTCCAACTTCCATGTGTAATCCCACAACCGTTGACAATTTTCGTGGATTTGTTAAAAAAACAAGACACCGTGTATCCAGATTCTACGTAGGTGGTATCGACAAACACAATTCATGTGAAGAATCTATGCGTGAATATCTCGCTGCAAGAGGTGTTAATGTAACACATTTAAGATATTTTGATAAACAAAATCGACGAACAGCTTCTGCACAACTTAATATCGATGCTCAATGTGAAACCTTAATACGTGATCCGTCTTTTTGGCCTGAAGGCATTTTTCTAAAAGAATGGCTTCCATGGTCAGTTTTTCTATCTACAAAGACCGAACATCCATAAATGTCTTTAAACATAGCATGTTGGAACTGTCGCGGAATAATGTCCGCAGTACCATATCTACTAGAATTCTTAAATGATAATAAGATTGATATTATTTGTTTATCTGAACACTGGCTTAGAAAATCACAATTCCACTTCCTTAATTCAATCGATAAACAAAACTATTTAGTATTTGGAAAATGCGCCGATGAACACTGCCCGGAAAAATACAGTTATAGCGCCCGTGGAGGTGTTGCGATTATGGTCTCTAAAACTTTATCTCCGTATGTCACAGAATTAGTAATTGATAGCAATAGGATATGTGGTATCGAACTTAAACTTCCTAATTTACCTAGTATATTTTTTCTGTCTATATACTTACCAGCAATTACACAACCCAACGAAGCATTCGTTAATGAACTTGAATTCTTAATGGACACATACAAATCGTATTCGAACCACGGGACGGTGTATATTCTTGGTGATTTCAATTGCAAGATTGGTGGACCCCGATATTCGTTTACTCAAGATCGTCGTAGTCAACTTCTTGAAAGTCTCCTTATTGACAATAACAGTATATCATTACATGTTCAGGACTTTGCCAAAGGTCCGGTATGTACATTTCAATCTTATGAGGATGGTCCTAAAACAGGGATAGATCACATAGTCACAAATAACGAAAATACACGAGATATTTACAATGTGTTTGTCCCAGACGAAAGCATATTTAACGTTTCTGATCACAAGCCTATCGCGTGTACTTTACTAATCGAACAATGTCGTGCTGATAGTGACAACTTATACGAAAGTGTTATGGCTGACAAAGTATCGTGGACCAAAGCGTTAGAAATGAATTCAGTTAATGACTATTCATTTGCAGTCTCACAATTTTTATGGTCTGTTCAAATGCCGTCACTACCAGCGACCAAAGAAGATATCGAGCTCTACTATAAGACTATTATAGTTGCTGTTCAAAAAGCTGACAAAGAAACACTCCCACATAAGCAATTTGTGAAACATATAAAGCCTTATTGGACGAAAGTCGTAGATCTATCACACAAAACAATGCTAAATAAGCGCAGTTTATGGATACTGAACGGAAAAGTTCACGATAGAAGCGATCAGTTCTTTGCTGATTACAAACATGCAAAACGGATTTTCAGAAATGAAATGGATAAAGCTTACAACGAACATATTATGAACATTGCCAACAGAATGGAAGAGTCTATCGACAATGATCAAAGATATGTATGGTCGGTCTTAAAAAGCAGACGTAAACAGAAAACTTTTTGTCGTGAACTAAATTTAAATGGAATAACTCATACAAACGAAAGTGAAATATGCGAAGCATGGGCGGACCATTTTGAATCCATTTTTCAGTTTGATAGCAAGCTAACAAATTCAGCAAACATAAATTTGGTAAAACATGAAGTGAATAAAATACGACAAACGCAGAAGGAAATCAAAGCTCCAATCAACCCATTTGAGTTTGAAGAAATTTCCAACATTTGTAAAAGTTTATGTAACAACAAATCTACAGGTTTAGACAACGTTTCATATGAGCATATAAAATATGGTGGTAAAACATTGCAAAAACACTTATGCAATCTATTCAACCTAATAATACAAACACGTTATACTCCTCTAGATTGGAAAACAAGTGTAATTATACCGTTATTCAAAGGTGGAAATAAAAACAAAACTGATCCCAATTCGTACCGCGGTATATCGTTAACAAGTTGTATCGCCAAGATATTCGAAAAGTCTCTTTATCCTCGATTCGACTCCTTGCACATAAAGTTTCCACATCAATCTCAGATGGCATACCAAAAGGAATTATCAAGTATTCATGCTTCATTTAACTTACAAGAACCGATTCGTCATTATATTGAACGTAACAGTGATGTTATTGTTGTGCTGTTAGATAGCACGAAAGCTTTCGACACCGTATGGCATGATGCATTGTTATATAAACTACATAAATATGGAGTTACCGGTGATTTATGGCTGCTCATAGATGAAATATACAGTGACATGCGTAGTTCTGTACTGTTCAATGGTAGGCTATCTCGTTGGTTTGAACTGAAACGAGGCGTTCGCCAAGGTGGCGTCTTATCCGCCCTGTTATATTTAGTATACATAAACGATCTTTTGTGCGACATTGAAGACTCTAAATTGGGATGCGTTCTTCTAGATATCAGTGTAAGCAGCTCTGTTCAAGCCGACGACATTGCGTTACTCTCAACAACAGAAAAAGGAATGCAACAACTTATTAACATTTGTCAGACATATAGCGAGAAGTGGGCATTCAAGTTTTCTCCGACTAAAAGCAACGTCTTACGTTATTCAAAGAAGAACAAGAATGTTACAAGCAATCTAACTTTGTATAATGACATCATACCACTCGTGACGTCTGCCAAACATGTCGGTATTCTTCTGAACTGTAAATTTAGATCAATGGACCAGACGTTGAATGCTTGTAGAGTGTTGCGATCAACTGCTCTGTCAGTTCTAAATTCTGGAATTCATCCATCAATTTTAAACCCTTTGACGTGTTCCAAGATAATACTTCAAATATGTTACAGCAAAGCTCTATATGGTTGTGAGTTATGGAACAATTTGACTCAAACAGAACTTACGATGTTAGAAAGATCTCACAGATTTGTGTGTAAAATTATTCAAGGGCTTCCAAAACGAACCCGTTCTGACAAGTGTACAAGTCTTCTAGGTTGGTTTTCAGTTGAAAGCATTATCAACAGATGTAAACTTTTATTTTTTGGTAGACTATGTAGGTTAAAGTCTTCTGCGTTACCAAAACGAATAATGATAAGCAGACTTATGGAATTCAAACATAAATGTGTTCCAGAACAACTTGGTTTTATACCTGACATCTATAAAGCAGCCGAAAAATATAACATTACAGATTATATTGTTAATTTTGCAAATACTGGTTCTTTCCCATCAAAAAAACTTTGGTCAATTATTGTAAATCAGAATATAAATGCAAGTGAAGAAACATGGTGGTCTTACCGAATTTCATGCGATAATGACTTTTATATGTTTAGACATATTCATTCTGCAATCAAACCGCATAAAGCATGGACAATTGCGAAACAGTTTCCCGAACTTCGTGTCTCCGCCAAGTATGTGATTGACTTATGTTCTATAGTACGCTACGAAGATGAACATTTACTTTGCGACAAATGTGGAAAGTTCTTCTTGAATATCGTTGAACACTTACTGGTATCCTGTGATTTTATTCAAGACAAAAGAGATGATCTATGGGAAGACATTATTAACATTAATCCCATTCAGTTCAGTGTTTATATGGACAGTCTTTCGGTACATGAATTCACAACAACAATTCTCTCTTGCAATACGTCATATGAATTAGAAAATGATGAATTAACTTTTTTCTCTAAGACTTGTGTTCGTCACGTTGAAACAATCTGCAGAGATTTCTACAATCGATAGAAGATGTGTCCGTTACCGATATTATAGACAGTGCTAATTTTTTTTTTCTCATATTAACTTTAAACGGTGACTTTAATTCTTTGTTTTTTGT